>NW_008616927.1:5466-7292 GCF_000691845.1 Merops nubicus | reverse complement strand
TGCTGAATGTTTACTAGAATTCTGTCAATATATCTTTCCTGTTTCTTTGCCTATTTGTTCTGCTCCTTTTTAATAATATCTCAGGAACTTGAAAATGAAATATGTTTTATTATTGAAATGGATTTCCCCTCAGCTTTTTTTTTTTATACACATATTTACTTGTTACAGTATTACTTCAAAAGTGCCAAGCTTCTGGCTATAATTTAGCTAAGTCTTTTAGGGGGCAAGAGGAGTTATGAAGAACACTTTTGGACAGATATAAGGAATTATAGCATAAATATTTTGCAAGAAATGCCTAGGTCAGCTTTGAGATATAAAATAAGGTGCAGACATTTCTCTGACAATGTTGCAGAGTGGAAACCTAACCCTATAACAGGTTTTAAGTTGAACTGAGTTCTGCAGATAATGTAGTTTTGAAATAGATTTTTGGTTTAGTATTATTGAAAAAAAATAAAGAAAGTTTATATATGTAAACAAAAAAGTGCCATGTTTACCGAGGACATTTGTAAAATGGTCTTTATGAAATAATATTTTTTGTCCAACTAGGAAAAATATCTCCCCTTCTATTTTTCTGCCTCTGTAGGGTATTGTTTCATGTTTGTAACACTGCCACTTTCATGGTTCTCACTCACTGCCATACAGATCCCTTATATTTATCTGTTTGGAAAAGAACTGGCATTTCCTACCTTCTTCCTAGTAAGTTGGGAAAAAATAATGTAAATGGGGAAAATGATCTAAAAACCCAATATTAAGAGAGTACTTTTGAAAATATCTGTGTTCTAAAAGAATACAATATATTTTTTAGTCACTTGATTTGGAACATAAAATTGGTGTTTTTAAAATAATATGAATTTATTTTAATATGTATTTTAAACCTTTTTTTTTAATTATAAAGAAGGTTCAGGATCTGCAGTGTAATTTGTGGAAGAGAATGTGTAATTGTGTTTGAACATCTTGAGACTCTTGGGTTCACATCTGAAGCTGTAGTTTCACATCCATTCGTGGTTTTTTTCTGAACAAACGGGTCACATCCTAAGGCATTGTATCTAATTAAGATGATATTGCCTTTGATGAATGTCAGAAGGGAAACTGCATGATCTGTTCAGTTAAGCATTTGGTTGGAAAGGACCTTTACTGAATGCCTTGTGAGAAATAAAACCAAAAAAACCCAAACCAAACCAAAACAAAACAAACCCCTCAAACCTCCTATCTCTCTGCTCCTTCTTTGACTAAGAGGGTGATATTACACAGTACAGGGGAAGAGTTGTCTTATTTGAGAAGCAAACAGGAGTAATTTGTTCCTGGAAGAAAATGCAGATTTATATTGGCTGTGAATTTTCAGATAAACTGTGTGACATCTGTGTTGCATGGATTTTACGCTGGTCCTCTTCTTTGGTGAATTTTATCCTTTAAGATATTACTCTCTTTTGGATCCAGGGTTTGCTACACTTCTGTACTGTATATACCATGTTACATATCTGTGTTCTTTGTTGAGGTTTCTTTCTCCTGGTGTGGAGTTGAGGTGAGTTGTGGGACTTGATTTCTGATGCAGAGTGAATCTATGTCTTCTTGTCAAGAGGAAAGGAAGGTATGCATCACCTGAATGCTCATACAACACTATTATTTATAAAGTTTTGTAATTCACTGGAGATGGAAGGATATGAAGGTAGTGATCGATGTCCTGCTAATTTAGCAATTGCCAGTCATATAAATATGCTTGCTCCTGAGCATTGTAGACAGCTTTTTGGTTTTGTACTTCAGACAGGCAGAATATTCCTCTGGTTGAGAACTCCTCACATATTTCATTCGTTCCTTTGTTTTCAAAA
>NW_008616927.1:0-5441 GCF_000691845.1 Merops nubicus | reverse complement strand
TGCCACCAGACTAGTAACAGATGCTCTCTGTTAACTCCCTTTTCCTTTCGCCCCCAAAGGGAAAGGGAATAAGAGATAGAGACATCAATTAGAAAAGGAAAACAGCTTTAATTCTACTACTACTGATAATAATAATAACAATAATAAAATGGAATATATACAAAACCAGTATCCAACTTAACTCTCGGCCATTGGCAATATGTCACTGTTACCCCTGATGCTGGGGAGCAGGCCTTGGGGAAAACTCCCAGGCTGGACTCAGCAGCAGATGGCAACTGGGTACAGGAGCTGGATTCTGGAACTCGGTTCAGAAACACACAGCTTGGGATCAAAGGGAGGATGGATGGATGGAGTCCTCCTCGGATGCCGGCCACTGGAAGAGCAGCCAAAGCCAGAAAGAAGGTAGTAGGGAGACAGGAAGGTGACAGAAGGGCTCGCCCCTTGTGATCCTTCAGCTTTTATACCGAATATGATGGCTATGGAATGGAATGTCCCATACCTGGTGGATTTTAGGGTCACTTATCTTGTCTGCTCCTCCCTGCAGGTGTAGCTTTACTTTCTGCCCCCTCCATGTGGTACTTGAGCTTAGCAGTGACCTTGGTCTGCACACCAAACCTTGGTAGTAACTCTAAACATGGAGTGTTATCATGTCTAAAAGCAGACAGTTTGTGAAACTATGCTGCCAACCTCAGGCAAGGCATTTAATTAGAAGAGCTTTAGCTGAAAAGTTAAATCATTGAACAGAATTAGCTCTGTTCTACCCCAAACCAGGACACTGCTTCATCTGAGCAGCTGCTATGAGACAAGACATTCTGTCTAACTCATATCAGTGAGAAGCAGGGAGAGTACTTGAAGAGTTTAACCTTGTATGCCAGTTGAAGATGTCTGCCTGTTATGTTTGGGAAAAGGCTCCTGAAATAGTAGACCTACAGAAATGCCTTCCCACGAGAGAAGAATATTTCTCAAGGCATTTCTCCATGATAGGGGCCACAATAGAGGTGAGATGAAGGAGCTATTTTGGTTGCCAGGTTGTTTTTTGCATTACACCTGGAATGAACTGCCTCCACTGTGGCTGCTGGGCAACACCTGGATGACGGGTAGAAAGCCTATTATTAGCATCAATGAGCTAGGGGAAGAAAGGGAAGTGCTCTGCATATCATAAAGGGGCTACAGAGATGCAAGTTAGGACATAAGACATTCATCAAACACCTCGCACAACATCTGGGGCAGAAATGGAGCACAAACATATCTCCTGAGTCACAGCCAATAGGTCTGGACTTGTTGCATGGTGCTATGCATCTTCCCACCATTAAAAGGTTGCTCCTTGATTTGTTTCTCTTCATCATGGCAAATTATGGAATTTCTTTACTACAAAATGTTAGTAGAATAATGATAAATTATCAATCTTACTCAGACAAAAGAATTGCTTTGAAATACAAGCTTCTAAACACTTCCTAAATATACATTTCTCAAAACCAAAGGTGGTCCTTCCAAAGGTGGTTATAGTGTGCTAACAATGCTGGGATTAAAGAAAAGGTGTCCTGTAAGTTGTCACCACAGTGAGTGCTGAATGGGAGAGAACTTGATGTAAATGTCTGAAAGGAAAAAAAAAAATTAGGAGGGAGGAATTAGTTTCACTTGGATTGAAATAGCTGTTTGGGGGGAACTTGAACTTAAGTGAGAGAACAATGACAAAAGAAAATATATATCAACCTGGAAAGTTCTGTTTGATCCAAACAGAAAAATTTTCAACATAGGCATGCATTTTGAAACAAGTTATCTCAAAAAATATAGCTTAGTGCCAAACGTTAACAGTCCACACCAGTTCCCAAAATAAGCCTGAATTAATGAGGAGAAGAAATCACCCAGTTATGAAAGATTCATACAATGCTCTTTCCTGACTACCATTAATGACACTGTACAGCCCCAAATTTCCTGAGAGCCATGCTGTCCATCTCAGATACACTGTGTCCATCTCACCATCAATTTGACCTGGACGTTGATAGAAAGCTCTGAGCAATTGCACCTCAAGACAAGTTCCATTCCTCTACCACAATGGCAAGGGTCATCTGTAGCAGTCCCTGCCTTGTCCCTGTACAATCAGAGAAAATTCTGATTGCTTCAGAAAGCCCAGGGACAGATGAGTGTTCAAAATCCACCTTGACAATCACAGATTGGAGCTATTTTGTGTACTTTGCAGTTTTATTTTCCATGTTTCTAGATAGGCTCTTGCATATGAAAAAACCTCCTCCTTTCCCAGTCAAGTGATACTTCTTAAGAACTTTTGGTAATTTGCCTGCATCTCACTATAAGAGGTCACGTCACCTACCACATCACCTTGAAGTTCAGGTGAGGGATCTGATGATTTCTTGCAAATAGTACTTTTTTTAAAAAAATTGATTTTTAAATCAAGCAGATTTCTAATTTTGTTAGAAAGCTTAGTGAAGAAAAAGCTTTTACAGTTTAGTCTAAGTGCCTCCCTCAAGGCACAAAACTCTGAAAGCAGTGATAAAGGATTTTTATTTTTTTTTTGTTTTAAACATGATTTGTGTAGGCAAATGGGTTATTCACTAAATTTATATTTTATATGCTGGGAAGTCAGGAGGTAAAGAATAGAGCTTTTTTTTACTATGGTTGTTCATCAGAAAAGGAAGAAGTAGAGCAGTACAGAATTACTCTTCAGATAATTATCCATACCTGATTTTGATGTTTATTAACTGATATTTTGGTTCCAAAATTGAGACACTGCAAACCACTGTGATCATTAGTAAAGTCATGCTACTTTTGCCATAAGTTCACTGTGAACACTAGGGGTGGGACCTAACACAAACTCCTAAAATAAACTTAGCCTGAAATAAAGTTTCTCTGCTTTAAAATCATCTGCTTTTTCATGAGCCGTGTTAAAGAGTAGATTCATCTTCATCAAGTGATATTAGCTTAGGAAGAAGGGACAAGGAAAATAGGCCAACACCCTGATACTCACAAGCACACCGTATCTTGTAGAATGATTTATTTTGTGGCTCAGCTGCAAAACAAACAAAAGAAATCCCAGAAATGCTTGCTTGTGCAGCTTGCTGTCACGGGTCAGGCTAAATTGGAAAACAAAAATTTCACTTTGGCTTCTGTGCTGACTATACACTTCAATGAATAAAGCATACTTCAGGTGTCATACAGTTGTCCTGGGTTGGCTAGGATAGGGTTAATTTCCACCAGCAGTCCGGAGGCTGCCTCATCACCGGGGAGGCAGCCAGTAAGTCTTTTGATACCATGCTGACCTCATGTCCTGGGCAAGAGATCTGGGCTGGGCACCAGTTCTGGGCACTGAATGGGGTCAGGGCCAGGCAATTCTGGGGTCACAGCAATAGGTTTTTGTTTCCAGGGTCACACCACCATTGCCATTTAGCCCTATTCTGGTGATTGGCTTTTTTGTACCACTTGCTTTATATATTGTTATTACTGCTGTTTAGTTCTCCTTCTGCATTGTTGGATCTAATTCTCCTTTTCTCATCCCACAGGGTTTTGTATTTTCTCCCTTTTTTCCTTCCTGTTCAGGGGGTAGGAGGGTGAGTGAGGTGGTGCCCAGCTCTCATCTGGGGCTAAACCACAACAACAATGCAGTGACTGCAGTACAGATTTGGAGCCAGAGTAAAATGCCTGAAAATTTATTGAATGACCCAGGGGAGAAAAGAAGGGAAGAGGATGGTTGGAAATACACATATGCAAGGAGGATATTTTGAAGCGGGTCTACTGATAAAAAGATGAGGTGTCACAAATTTAATTGCTGTGCCAAAATTCTGTGGCTAAATCATTGTGCCCTGGGTTTGAAAATTTATCAGTGCAAAAAGTGAAGAAGTCTTGTTTCCTTCAATTGCAACTGTCAAGCCAGAAATGGCAGTTCTGAGATACCAGTGAGTTTGAGACTATGATCACCATTTGCCTGTATAGTGGCAGGATGGAAGTGCATTCCCATGTGTCAACACAAGTTAGGCTATTCTCATGACTGAAGCTGTTGGCAAGTACACATTAAGCCAGCTGAGCTGAGTACCCTCACTTTCTGCTGTGCTCTTTGTCTCCTTTTGCCAGTGAATTTGGACAGCAATCACACAGACTCCAGCAAACAAAAATGTTCCAGCTTCCCAGATGCCATGAGTGAGCTTCGTTCCCTTGATGCCAACAGCACATGGTAGATTTACATGAATGTAGTGACTGCCTTGCAAAAGTTGTTGGTACCTTGAGTGAACATCTTGGAAAAAGGTTGTAATTTTAAGGAATAAGAATATATTCTACATGAGGTAGGAGTGTTTCATGAAAGGAAGGAGTTTTGGAGGAGTGTTTGGTTAAAAAGTTCTTCTTTTCACTGGGGAAAAAACAACAGCTTTCTTCTAACTGTTAAAAGCCAACCAAATGAAAAAAAAAAAAAAAAGGTCCCTTGTATTTAAATAGAAACTTGAAAAAGTTTTGATTTAAAAAGTCCTTCCTTTTAACCTAATTCAGGGAGTAAAAAGCTGAGATACTATGCTTCTTTTTCTCTTTACTGTATAGTCTTTACCCTTACTACTATTAAAGCCACACCTAAAGTATTGTGTTCAATTCTGGGCTCCCCAGACATGGATATAGTGGAAGGAGTCCAGTGAAGATGATGAAGAGACTGGACGATCTCTCATATGAGGAAAGGATGAGAGATCTGGAACTGTTCATCCTCTAGAATGGAACATTTTGGATGAGATCTTATCAATGTGTAGAAATACATGATCAGAGGTTGTCAAGAAGAAGCAGTTGGGCTCTTTTCAGCAGTGCCCAGTGACAGGACCAGAACTGATGGTCACAAACTGAAACACAGGACGGTCCTCCTGAACATCAGGAAACACTTTTTCATTGTAGGGAGCTCTGGAACAGGCTGACCAGAAAGGTTGTGAAATCTCCATACTCCATGATACTGAAAAGCTGTTTGGACACAGTCCTGGGTAATTGTCTGTAGGTGACCTTTATTGAGCATGGGGGTTGGACAAGATGACCTCCAGATGTCCCTTCCAACCTCAATCATTCTGTGATTATTATTTCCACCCCTCTACCCCACTACCTCCAACCCCATATATTTCACAAGTTGTCAATTCCTCTTCTTGACACAGCAACAACCCAACACCAGATAGGATGAGGGACTGAGATAGTGGAGTAAGACAGATTTGCTGGGTACTTAGTATCACAAACGTCACAAGGCCTCTGGCACGTGGAATATCTTACATGTCAGCCTGACACAGGGGTATCAGCCTTTTTCAAATTAACCCATCTGTACTGTACTTCACATATGTGAGAACACCTAATGTAATTTTAGCCAATTCTGGATTTTGGAAGGCTAAGTTCGGTAAGGACTGAAACACAGGTTATATCCAGCTATATCACAAAAATATATTCTTCAAATCACAGAATCATAGAATCATAGA
>NW_008616926.1:0-836 GCF_000691845.1 Merops nubicus | reverse complement strand
TGCAAGATACAAAATCTATCATGATTTGTGGTATGATTTTTTATTTTTTTTGATGGAGGAGAGCATCAGATGGGCATTTTAAGGGGGGGGAAAAAAAGATGCATAGGAAAGACGTTTTTAGAACCATTTTCTGGGATAGAAGCTCAAGAGCAGAGACTGGACATGTCCTAAGAGGCATGGAAGACTAGTACATGTAACACTGCTCACATTTACATCCTTATGTATGAGATGAAACCATAAGCCCTATGAACATGAAGCTATCTAGGAAGAAGCTGTATTTGTAAAATCAGCAAGTTTCAACCTCAAACCCTAGCACCCATATGGGTTATCAGACATACAGCATTTGTTCTCTGCAGTTGCTCTCCAACTCTTCCACAATGTAGAAAATGGAATTGCAATCAAATACAACTGCAATGAAGCTCCAAAGCTGTGTAAATGGGCCTGTGTGAACAGCTTGAAGGATGTTTCTGCTTTCACCTAAGCACTTAAACATCAGTCACCTTGCAAAATGGAGTGAAAAGAGCTGCAACACCACAGAGAGTTAAGCTTCACTCCCAAAGGCCATGACTGTTTGTTCACCATATCATGTTGTCACTGCCTTCCCTTCTACTTTTTAATTTGTAACCCTTTGGTGGATATCATGGCATGAACCGCTGCCAGGCCAAATACCATCCTTGGCAACACGAAGATCCCAAGGAAGCACCAGCGCTGTGCCCAATCTCCTCCCTCCACACTGGAGCAGAAAACCCTCACTGAGCTCTCTGTGCCTTTCAGGCAGGGAGGGCAGGGCACGGCCTCCAATAAAACCCAGAGCCACCAGCAGGAGCCTCCCGTGC
>NW_008616925.1:0-2805 GCF_000691845.1 Merops nubicus | reverse complement strand
CCATGCCGTGCCACCCTGGTCTGAACCAGCGGTACTGCACAAACCTGTGCCAGGCCAAGCTTAGCCGGGCTGAGCTGAACCGACCCAGTGTGTGCAGCCGCAGCCACCGCGCCACCTTCCTTTCCCCCCTGGAGCTAGATTTGTCTGCAGAGCCCCGTCTGCACCCCACCGCTCGGTGATCCTGGACAGGCAGCTGCAGTCTCTGCCGCCCGCACCACGCCCGGACTGTGTGCGCATCCTGGGGCGCTGCCATTTTGGAACCGTCACTTCTTGGACATCAACTCCCAGGAGGCAACGGGTCGGGGATTTCCGGCCAGTGTCATCCTGAGTGACGGACTTTACTGAACTACTGAACTACAATTCCCAGCATCCCAAGGGACTTTTGGCTGGCGCCATCTTGGGGCTGAGACTTTGAATTTGCAAACTGTTTTTCTTTCCCATAATAAATTTCTTTCGGATATAACATTGATCTCGATATCAGGTCATTGAACATGGTGAGGGGTTTCAGTTTTACCCCTCAGGAGATGAGTGCCACACGTGCTTCTCGGCCTTAATTCTAATACTTTTATTCTTACCCCCAGGTGGGGTAAGAGTCATGAATATCCTGACCTGGTACCCTTCAGTACCGGTTTGTGACAGGAGTCATAGTCTCGTCGTGGTTCCGTTGTAGTTTCGTGGTAGTTCTGGTGCTCAGGATGACGTCAGTAGGAAGTTCTGGAAGCTCTGCCTTCTGGGAGTTGTAGTCCCTGGAAGCGACAACAAGATGGCGCCTGGAAGCCGTGGTTAAAATGGCAGTGCACCGTGCCAGAACCGCATGGCACGGTGCCAGGCAGCAGAAATCACAGCTGTGTCCCCCAACGGAACAAAATTGTACTGTGCCTTTAAGAAAGAGCTGCTTCGGTAGAAAACCACAGACACAGTGCTGCAGCGTGCTGCAGGTGGCGGAGATGTCGGCTGTGAGTTTCATGTTTCAGCAGGCAGTGGCAGCCCCCCCACAGAGGAGAGGGAGGAGATATGGCACTATGGGAGGAACTTGCGAGAACCAACATAGTTGAAATTAGAACTGCTCTCACAGAAGGTGAAAATCAGGAATGGGGGCGATTGTTTAAGTGGCTCCATTGCAAAAGAGGTCATTCCAGGGTCTTTGACTTGTATAAGGAGGCACAAACCCAAGGGCGGACTGTCACTCGGGAGCAATGTAAAACAATTATCTCTGAATGCGACCTTTGTAAAATCAGACTGGGGGAACATCCCTTAACAACTGACTCATTGCATATTTGAGGGGGAAAGCCTTTGTGGTCCACCTGGCAAGTGGGTTACATCGGTCCCTTCCATAGGTCAGGAAATAAACAGTATGTCATCGTAATGGTGGAAGTGGTATCAGGACTGACTTCTACTGAAGTTTCCAAAGCCAATGGTGAACATATGGTTTGGTTCTTGGAAAAGGTATTTGGAATCTTGCCTAAGCCCATAAATATTCAATCTAATAATGGAACCCATTTTATCTCACATTTGGTGCAACAATGGGCCAAAAGTGAAGGTACTGAGTGGACTTTCCATGTCCCATACTACCCAGAAGCTAATGGGGTAGTAGAATGTACCAGTGGGTTGATCAAAAGCCTTATTCATCCATAAATTCCCAGATGGGATGAAAGACTGAACTATGCAGTTACCACTGTGAATAATAGATGGGGAGTGAATGGATGCCCTTGTTTTAATGCCTTTTTTTCCTACATCACCTACTCAGGATAATGAAAAACTCAAGAAGCCATATAAACCTAAGACGACTCTTCACCCTGGACAAACCGTCTTGGTAAACTTGCCGAATATTGGTAAGGTTAAACTTACTTTACAAACACCAATGAATACAAATACCTGGTTTGCTTCCGATTTGAATGGTAAACACCACAAAATCAGTACAAATTGGATAATTTATATTGAATAAATAATATCAGGGAGGAATAATGGATCTACAACTCGAGATGTCAAGGGATGTTCTGACCTCCAAATCCAGGACTGATCACTCAGGATTTGGGCGCCAGAGGAGTTGCCTTAGGTATAGGGCCCAATAGCTTAAGGGTACTCCATGTTCCAGCCATGTTCCTCTATACTTGCCTTTGAGTTGTTGTCCATTATATATCCAAACAACAATAAATGTGTTATATTAATAGTTCACACTGGACTGTGAATATGTATATAGTGTTATATATATGACTTTCATTTCTGTTTGTAAATAAGGAATTCAAATGAGAGTTTAGTGAGTATGTATATACATTTAATGATAAGTATATTACAATGTTATGTCACTGTTGCCTCAAAAGTCACAGGGTGAGATGTGAGGATCGGGATGATTCTCATTTATTTTCTGGCTTTCTCAGCAATGGGGGGGTTGTTCTTTGCTATGGACTACAATACCCATACAGCCCCTCATTCTTCCCTGCCTAGACTGAGAAGTCTCGCAATGGTTCCCTCAAGATTTTGGTACCTCACGATAGATTTTATTGATAGCCCCTCCTGCCTCCTTCCTCTCTCTTCCCTGCCTAGACTGAGAAGTCTCGCAATGGTTCCCTCAAGATTTTGGTACCTCACGATAGATTTTATTGATAATAAATATTATATTGAGCATGGACCTTCTGAGGTTTGCTCTCTTCCTCGTGGGACCAGCTCCGTGGTGGACCTGTCCTCCGGAACGCAGCTCTGCTCCCGGTAAGCAAGCTCGCCTGCTTGCTCGATCGGCTGAAGACTTGGAGGGGGGCTGTACCTTGGCAGATTCCCGCCCAGCGGTGCTGCCGCAGAACCAGCAGG
>NW_008616924.1:0-26216 GCF_000691845.1 Merops nubicus | reverse complement strand
TCAGCTGGAGGGTTCTCTCCTTAAAACCTGCTTTGGTCAGACACAAAACTGACGCAGTGACACGGCACCGCCTCAGGAAGACTTACCGTGTTACTGTGAACTCCTCACTTCCGTTTACCTTTAAATGTCTCTCACTGAGGTGGATCGAAGACAAAAACTGAAAGCTACTCCTGCATTCTCACACTGACACTTCGTTCATACCTTTTCACACAACGCTGCCATGATTTTAACTATCTCCATACCTCTGTGCTGTTTACCAGCTCCAGGCAGAAGAGAAGCAAACAGAACCCCTTCCCTATACTCCAACACGTAACAATGGGACCCCAGCACAGCCCAGATCAGAACCAAAGCCAGGCCACCAGACCTCCATGGTTTTACACAGAGACAAATGGTGAATTAGCCCACGCTGAACCGTGTGCTCAGCTTGTACACCTACCTCTGCATCCCAGAGGACATGAGGAGGATGCTGGGAGTTAGCGCACATCAAGGGCTGCTCTGCTTTGGATGGGAAGGTGTCACAGCACCAGCCACCACCCGGCTAGCAGGGGCTCTGGCAAGCCCAGCTGCCACCCCCCTGGCCGTGGGGCCTGAGCTCCAGCCTCCTGTCGTTCTCCCTGGGGCACAGGCGCCAGTTTGTCTCTAACAGGAGCACCATCCTGACTGCTGTAAGAACCTGCCAAATTCACCAAAATAACCTAAGACTCTACTCACCGTGTCACTCTCTGTAGGCCAGATTGTCAGGGCCAGGAAGCGCAGTGCCACCACAGGGAGCAAGCACACAGCCACGGACAAAGCCATGGTCAGCCAGAGGTACGGCTGCCTCAGGGCGTTCGGGGCCGTTCCTGGGGGAAACCAGCAAAAACTGAGTCATGGCATGATCAGCTGAATGAGCTCTAGAACACAGATACGACTGTAAAGGCCCAGTCCTTTCCTGAGGACCTGGCATGCAGTATGCTGTTGTGCATCACACAGCAAGCTGCCAGTCAGGGACCCTGCTACGAGGACAGCACAACAGGAGGGAGTTCTGCCAAGCCCTTCTCTCACAGCGTACCCACAGTCAGAGTGGCAGGAGGCTGTGGGACAGAGCCGTGCCTGGGACAGTGGTGTCTGTCCTGCACAGCAGCCTGCAAGGCCAGGAGTGCCCCCAGTGTCACTGGCACGTGCGTGCTCCAGAGAGCGAGTGATATTCCATAGCCAAACACCCAACCTCATGGGACTTTCTATCAAACTAAGCAGCAGTCCCAGCTTTATAAATTCCTGAAATGCTTAAAATATCCAGGTAGAAGGAAGTGCTACGTGGAGCCTAAAGCATTGCCAACGGTCAAACTTTGTATTAGAGGCAACTGCCTTTTTGCAGCTGAGTGGCTCAAAACCAAGAATATAAAATTGAGGTTTGTTATTTTGGGAGGATGTATCAAGATAAAAGGCAGCGTACACATTTGTCACTAGGTGAATTGGGAAGCACAGTTTTCCTCAGAAAAAGGTTTCCAACTGGCTGTTACTTACACTTCTGTGGACTTCCAGCAAAACCCCAAGGAGCTCCTAATAACATTTGGCTTTGTCTTTCTCTGGGTTTTTACCCTCCACTGATCCATGAGAGCCACTTGGGCAGCATGTGCCCTGCCAGATCATCACACTCACTTTACTTGAAGCTGCCCCACCAATTTTCACTTAGTTTTCATTTGCAGATTCTTACTGTTGGGCAACATTAAGCTCCAGCTCATTTTCACTGAAAGAAAATAAATAAAGCAACCTGGCCTCAAACATAAACAAAGCCCTTCCCTGGAAGTGAATTAGTATTTGGCATGATTTCCTTTCCCCGGCATCAGGCTCGTGCCAGGACATTTTGGCCATAATACTGCTCAAGTTACAAAGCTGTGTGAGACAGGAACAAGAAACACAAGACACAAGGACTGACCTGTGAACTGAAAGCCAGAAGGAAAGAGAATGTGGATTCCAGCACTGTGGAAGTCAAATGTGATACCAAAGTAAAGTGCAATACTCCCAAATACTGAAAAAGCATTAACAAAAGTCCAGTAAGATGTGTCCAAGCCAATCTGAAAATACAAAAAAAGCTCCAAGTGAGTTTATTAAGTCAAAATAATATCACTGCTCTGAAGACTGACAGAGTTTTGGTCAAGCTATCCACCATCCAGTTACACATCTGTCAGAGAGAGCACCAACAGAGAAGAGAGAGGGCAAGAAAGGGAAACTTTTTGCATATTGTTCTGTGCTTAGTAGACAAGTTTAGAAACATGACCAGAAAGTGTTTTCAGAGCAACAGAGATGAGGAAGCTAAGCTTACTTGCCTGAAAATTGACGACAAATATAAGAGAAGATGCTGCTGTGACAGCAAATGATTGATAATCTGAAGGTGCTTCTCCATCTTGTCCCATAGTTTTAAGGTAAGCTCCATATGGTATGAAGAAGATTATCAATGAAGTTATAGCTCCATGAAGCAAACTCAGAAAGAATTTCTTGTAGTTAAAAAGTAAATCTTTCTGTCCCAAAACATACAGTCTGGGGAAGCGAAGACTCAATTTGTCACTCACATCCTTAATAACAGGGGAAAAAAGAAAAAAAGTTGCTGCAATTTCTTGTTTTCAGTGTGAGCTCTGAAGAGCAAGACGCTGAACTATACAATGCCCTGAGGGAAATGGCAGATGTCTTTTCCTGTTCAGAGAGCAGCGTGGGCAGCAGGACTTTGCTCTGAGGAAGAACCCCGCCTGGAGGACATCTCCCACCAGCCCGTCGTGCACCCCGTTTCCAGGTTTCTAGAGCTTTAGTGTATTCTTTGCCAAGAACAATTTGACAAGAAGGCCCACAGTGGAGCAGCTCTTTATGGCTGGGCGTGCTGTTGGAGTCCTCTCCTGCCTGCTGAGTGAGCAGATGGGGGCTACCACTGCGTGTCCTCACTCATGCCTCTGACAAACACTCAGCTGAGATCTTGATCTGATACTAAACTGATTCCTGAGCTTTTATCACAAAAAGAAAGGACAAATGTTGATTTGCCTCATCATAAGCCTTGTATGTAAAAACAAGGGGAGAAGGCCAAAAGCATCTGTCCCACTGAAGAACAAACGCTACACGCCAAGACTCCTTATCGGATAGTCATTCAGAACTGTTCAGTGCCCACACCTCCAGCTCAGAAGGGTAAGCAGGGAATATCTTCTCCCCTAAAAGAGCCCCCTGTTGCTCTGCCCTGTGAATGACGCCACAGATTAGCAGGCACATGGAAATATTTTTAACAAACATTATTAGCACTGAAGACCTCTGAGCTGATCAGCTTTGGGTATTTCAGAAACTCTCTGCTTAGCATCTCGTAACCTCACACCTTGGCAAGAGGAACACAGTTTTAAAAGCAAAAAAAAACCAAACCAACCCCAAGAAATGCCATGTACATAAAACAAAGCAACCAGTTTTAGTGTAATTAAAGACTAGACGTTGGATGCCTGTGGATTTGTCTGTGGTTAAGAACATGGAGAGTACCTGGTCAAGCAAGCCAACCAGCAGAACTGGGAGACTGGAATACAGCACGTTGTACAGTGTGATGAACCAGTCTTCATAGGCTGTCTGCAAGAAGAGGAGGAAGAATTCTGGCACTTAATGATTTCTTTTTGATTACACCTTTCCATTCCAGTTCCTGAGAAATTTCACACATGCTCTAGCACAGCATTAAAGGAGCTGTCGCAGCGTGTTCTGGAAGGTGAGCCTGAAGCTCTGCTGAAGCTGTCCCTAGCCTGGTTAAGCTGCCCCACTCCTCCCAAACCAGCTGTGCTACCTGTGCTACATGGCTGTGCTCCCACCAAGTGTCAGTCTGGTCTGCAGCTGCACGTGTGACTGAGATGAGCACCTGGCATCTCACATACACACCTGGGACCTTGGTTTCTTTTAATGTTCTTTTCCTTTGCTCTGCCCTAGACACCTATGGTTTCCATCACAGCAGCCAGCACTAACTCTGGCAGGGCTGCTTCTCTGTCACTATGGCTGTGACCCTCCATGCTGGTCCACGCAGTGACATCTGCCTGTCTTTTGGTCATGCCCGTGGAGATGCACCTGAAGTCTCAAGGTCCTTTCAATGCTTTGTGAACTTCAAACACTGCCAGATACAACAAATACTTCTCAAGCCATTCCAGCCAGCAGTTCAATACAAAAAGGTTCAGGTTTGGTTTCCTACTGATGATGTAAACCTGCAGCACCTCATTTCACCTAGGAACATCCTAAGCAGCAGGGCTGGGAAAGGTCTCTCAAACTGCTGTGTAACAACCTCTTCCTCCCTCCCTCCCTGCCCGTCCCAATCATGACACTGACTTCAGTGTTGTGAACTCATAACCAGCTGCTTGGCTTGTAACTAACTAGCTCAGTAGTTATCCCCTGTTGCCCTGCAGGCATTACTGGTGACAACTTCAGGCTCCCATCACCTCCCAGGTTCAACCTTTGCTGTTCTGCACTGACAGGACAGCCTGCTGGCTGGTGTCACACTCGAGCACGTCTTCTTACCTGGGCAGAAAAGCCGTTAAAGAATGAATACCAGATGTGGACGAGTGTAAAAGCAAAGTTTTTGTAGAAAAAATATCTTAAGAACTTGCACATCCTAATGTAAGACCATCGCCCGTGCACCAGCAGCAGCCTCTGGAGGTAGCGGAACTGCCCGAAGGAGTAGTCACTGGACATGACAGCTTGCATCCCTTCCTGGCCGCTGATTCCAACTCCAATGTGGGCAGCTGGGTTAATGAGACAAACACCACACGCTACGTTGAACTAAGGGAGAGGAACAACATGACCCAGGGCAGATCCTCCACCAGCTCCTATTCTCTGCTTCAGGTTCCTGTGCCCCATTTTATTTCCGTGTACTGCACAGAGGCCACACTGAGCACTAACACAACCGTGCAGAAGCCCTTCCTTGCCCAGTTCTTCACTGCTCATGCCTCCACTGTCACTTGGATTCACTCTCAGTAGTTGTTCCATCAGAATGGACGCTGGCAAAATTGAGCAAGAGAGAACTCTGATAGGAAACGGCCTCAAGTTGTACCAGAGGAGGTTTAGGTTGGACATGAGGAACAGTTTTTTCCCTGAAAGGCCTGTCAAGGCCGCTCCCAGGCGGCCCAGGGCAGTGGTGAAGTCCCCACCCCTGGAGGGGTTTCCAAGCTGTGGAGATGTGGTGTGAGGGACACGGGGCAGTGGGGACCTGGCAGTGCTGGGGGAAGGGTTGGGCTTGATGATCTGAAAGGTCTCTTCCAACCTGAATGATTCTGTGATTTTATGATTCTATAACTAAGCAATGAGACAGAGCAAGCAAAGCCCTGAACAAACTGGGCAAGCACTTTACACACTTCTAACAAACTATATCCCAAGAGTTTCTTTCTTAGTGGGGTTTCCCAGGAAGCAGTTCAAAGACACCAGTTGCAATACAGGGTGGCCAATGCCTCCAGGCAAGGGCTAGCTAAGCTATTGCTTGGTTCTTTAAATCACACTTCCGTAGCTCACAACATAATAATGGGTATCACTCAAGTCCCTTCTCAGGGAACATTTACTGAAAAAGCTGAAATATATTAGCAAAACCCACTAACCATTTCATAAAGGGCTTCCTCAAAGAGGGCAAGCAGAGGCAGAGAAGCTGACAAACCCCCAGGGATGTTAACGTGGGTCACGAAATAGATGGTAGAGTCTTCTGAACAAAGAGTAACAGCAAAGAGGCTGCAGAAGAATGCCCAGAAGAGAGCTTTCCTACCCAAAGTTTTACAGCTGTCTTACTTTTAATCATGTTTACATCATTGGCACCATCCCCAATGGCCAGGGTGATAGCTTTCTTGTACTTCTTCACCAGTTCCACCACCATGGCTTTCTGCTTGGGAGTCACACGACAGCAGATCACAGCCCTGCATTCACAGGCCAAGTCCACAAAGTTCTGCTGCTGCTGTTCCTTGTAGGCTTCAGCCCTTCTTCTCTTCTCAGCTTGCTTTTGCTTCTCTTCTGCTGTTCTAGGGAATTTCAGTTTAAGCTTCTTTTTCTTCTTTTTCTTCTCTAGCAGGATTTCATTCTGTGTAACAAAAATACATTATGTTCCCTTTTCAAATGGCACTCCAAGTACAGCCCATACAACCCACAACTTCATTATGCTCCCATCACCCATTTATAGCATTTTAATAAAATGCTCGTGCAGAGCAGAGAACAAAGAGCTGCAGAATCAATGAACACGATGTACTTGGGATTAACAAAAGCAAAATGCTTATATGTGGTGTCACAGCACTTCTCCAGAGTTCAAATGACTTCTGATGGGAACAAATTCACTTCTGAAAATATTCTGATATTAAACTCCTCTCCCCCCTGTGGGCCCACCTCCTAAAGGAAGCAAGGCCATGCCAAACCCATGTGGAAGTGTCCTGGAAAGAGCCGGGTGAGCTCTGGGGCAGCTGTCTGAGCAGGGGGAGCAGAGCCCTGCAGTTCTGTCTGGTGCTCCTGCTGTTCTGCCTTCAGGCACCCCAGCCCACGTCCTGTGCCTCACGCAGGTGTATGCTTCATACTGCACACAGGACAGAGCTCTGGGGAGGGAGGCTGGCGTGGCAGACAGCCCTGAGCTGCTCCCTGGGCTCTGTCCTCGCCAGGAGCCTGCAGGAGCAGCCTGCAAGCGGGGTGGGCAACAGTCACAGAGCTCCTGCTGGTCTCTCCAAGAGCTCCCTTCTGCCTTCTGCCTCCTGTGAGAGCACTGTGTGGCAGGACGGGGCAGGAAACGCCCCTTGTCCCCACCCTTGCACTCTCCTCTCTCAGGTCAAGCAGGACTCCTGTGCCCATCCTGAGGCCATGCACCTTGTAATGCACTCATCAGTTTCTCTTCTCTTTTCCCCAGTTAGGCCAAAATCCCTGTGAAGAATAAATACCCTGAAAATCAGACTGTGCATTTGAGGGGGCTTGGCTTTACTTTGATGGCAGCCCATGGTGGTTTGAAAGGGCTGAGACATTCCTTATTTTACTGAGTGCCACTTTCAACCTTCAAAATGTCCAAAAACGTTCTTTAACATAAACATCCAATAGATGTGCTCAACAAGTGTCACAACGGCCAAAGAGTTGTCCTGGATTGGTTTAGCAAAGCAGACAAATGAACAGAGTCCTCAGTGAAGGGCAGGGTGACTTGGTGGTACCCCCAAAATGTCAAATGAACAGGAGAAAGTTTTTTGTACATACCAACCAGGAGCCAGTGATTATTAGAGCACGATCTGTACTGCCCTGGAAGAAGGGCTCGTTCATCCTGAGAGAGGAGTGTGTACTCGACTCTGCTCTGTTTCTCTGGTTTTCCAACCTGGTTTGAAGAAGAGCACTGGAAAGAGAGGTGGACACTCTTAGAGAAAAGTCAAGGATAAATTTTAAGCTAGATCAGTCCCAGACTGAAAATGTGCAAGACAGAAATGCAATGTGTGCTGCAAGGACATTTCTTGCCGTGTATGAAGTGATGTTCTAGGCAGTGCTAGAGCAACAATGAAAAGAGGATCACACTGCTTTGTAAATAAGGAGAAAACTGAAAAAGTGAGTCAGGAATAGTTGTGACACTGTCACAAGACCCTGGTTCTTCTCCCAGCCCCTTGTTGTTTTTCCTTGGCTCTAAGCATCAGACAGACCCTCTGTGGCCAAGCGGAACACCCTGTGATGCACTGTGTTCTCACAGCATGAGCTCTGCCTGGCGTGCAGGGCCGTGGGGAGGAGGAAGGACCAGCTGGGGTGATGCTGGAGTTCAGGGACAGGCAGCGAGAGCAAAACCTGGCAACTGCTCAAGATCTGGACTACAGAGAGACCTGCTTAGCCCACTCCAGGTGGGTTCCAGACTTGTCTGAACTACAGGACAAATCTAATGTCAACAGTTATTGACCCTCCTGCAAACAGGGTATCACCACCTCTGCCCACAAGTAAGGGGTTGCCTTGTAAGATTGCAATTCTGCAAAAAGCAAAGCAGCAGACAATGTACAGCTGAACAGCTGCCAAGGAATACTGTTCAGTCACTGAAGAGTCACTCTGGGATAAACCAATGCTGCTGCTGGGCTAATTTTAAAAATGGAATATTTTTAATTCCCCCAAAGAAATCCTTTGTGATTTTTACTCACCTGGTATCTTCTCCATAGCAGATTTTTGTTTCTTCTGTTAAGAGTTCACAAGAAAAGCCAATATTTTCAGCAGTTTCTACAATAGAAAAATGACAGGAAAGTATTTACTGAAAATTCTGTCCAGAGTAACTGCTGGAGCAGCCTGAAGTCCTCTTAAGTAATTTCTGAAGTTATGTTTCGGTATGAGAAGTTCCCTTTCTTTACCACAGTGTGGATGAACAGGAAATAAAAATCACAGATATCACAGAGAAGCTGAGGGGACACTTGTTGATCGCTTGTCATACAACAGTTGTGTGGCAGTGAAGGCACAGTGGGCAGTGGATTGCAAGTCAACAGCAGGGAACTCAATTTCCTACGCAGCACAGCCTTAGGAACCACACAGCGGCGGGGTGGAGAGCAGTGTCACGAGGCGTTTGGAATGCAAACCCTGTTGGGGGCCTGGAGGAGTCTGTCAGCCAGTCTGGAAGAAAGATCTACTTGGGCCTGCTTCACGTGATGGTGGAGGTGCTGTCCCCGTGTCAGAGGGGCACTGCCCTCACAGGCACTGCAAGAGGCACCAGGGCACAGCCGCTCTCCTGCCCGGCCCTGACTCTGGGCTCCGTGAGCCGCAGCTGTTGCCAGCCAGGGAGATGCCGGCGTGGCTGCACCTCCACCCAGCCCAGCATGGCCACTCCTACCCACACAACACTTGTCTTGAGCTGACTTAACAAAATGTGCTGCCGGACTGCAGACTGGTGGCTAGCAAAAGAAAAACAAACCACTGTCTGTCAGCAGCACTTGTGATTCTTTGAAAAGTATATTTTCTCTGTAAAAGGACAAGTTTTGTCCCTGCCCTCAGAGCCAAGCAAGCCCGGTGTTAAAGGCGAGTTGTCCTGCATTTGCTTTCTGCTGTGAAAAGCAGTAGCTGGGTATTCCCCTACAGAAGACAGTCACACAATCAGTCAACTAGGCTCATCTTGTGGAGAAACAGAAGCTACACAGAAATTCTAGGCTGGGATGAAATTCTGCACATTGCAGAAATTTCTCCAGTTTTGATTTAAATGGATTTAATACCAAGCTTTTCTTGAAACGTGTGCTCTACTTCTAGTTTGCATTTGTCCCAGTTTATATTCTGTCTTACCCTGTTTTTACTAGCTCATTGGCTGTGAGTAAACCCACCTTTTTTATCACCAGTAAGCACCCAGATTTTAATGTCTGCTTTTGAAAGTCTGGAAATAGTTTCTGGAACTCCATCCTGTAGTTTGTCTTCAATAGCTGTCGCACCAAGCAGCTGGGAGAAATTTGAAATACAGGTATTTAGTAGGATGAACACGTATAGAAAACTGATTCCTTTTCAGTAGAGAATGGAACTGTTCTGGATGTGTCTTTAAGACAAGGTACAGCTCGAGCCAAGAATTTAGGAAAGACAAACTCCTGCATATAGAAGTGACCACACCAAAACACACATACTAAAATACCTTTCCCTTCATTCTATTAAACACAAATATTTGGTGTGGCTCTAAGGCAAACAAAATACTGAAAAGATCAAAATCAAAATGTCCTAATAAACAAGGATAATTTAATTCTAGAAAGATCTGTTTCTTCTTATGTAAGAATAAAAGTACACTAAAAGTTTAAAGCTTGACTTACAATCAAGTTGTTTTCTATTTCCTCGTATACTTTGTCCAGAGCTTCGTCACGATTAGTTGTAGCTACACTGGCCTCCAAAAACTTTTTATTCCATGCTTCAAATTCCTCATGACTAATGTCTCTATAGCATAGGCAGAGCGTCCTGAGAGTTTCATTTGCAAAAACCTGAAAAAGAATAATAATTTAAAACCCCATATCCACAAAAAAAAGCCCGTCATTTGCAATCCAAATGTAAAAGTTAACATCGCGAGTGTTTGGTGAGTCTGACAAAAGAAATCTGACTGAAATTAGTCCTGGGTATTTCAGAAATGCCAAAAATTAAATGGTAGCTGACAAGGCAGTTTGAACTGAGAGGCTGAAGAGGTGACAAATAGAACAGAGTGCAGCAAACCAGAATACTGGTAACTATGAAAAAAAACATGTAAACAAAATTTAAGTTCACTTCTCATGGAAAGACCAGAAGTGTATTTTTAAGAACATGCACAAAAACTTCTATTGCTTTATTTGTCAGGTCTAGGAAGACTTGTAGAACCAATTATAGCTCCGCATTTGTTTTAATAGCTTAGGAAAAGGAAATCAATAAAATTAAATTCTAGATAGAAATTAACAATTTATTTAAAACCAGCATATAAAGTACAAACGTACATCTAGTGCTTCTTCTGTAGCTTCTCTCTTTAGATTCCTTGGTTGCAACCGTTCAAAAATTACTGTGTCAGCTCCTTTACAATATAGCCTGATATTTCCATCTGATTCTCTTACTGTGGAGTAAAATATGAGAGGTGGGACAAAAACTTAGAGTACATTTAAATAAAGGAATAGTTTCAGATGAGATTTTTCAGTCTTCTACTCTTAAGTACCAAAACTACAAGGTCATGTTTCTTCTTCACCATCTCTGATTTTGTTCCATTAAGTAGCTTGGTTGACAAGTGCTTTTTCTCTTCTCTTTCATGATAGGAGAGGATATTTAAACTTCCAATGGTTATGTTCTTGATCATTGTTCATATGGTACTAACATCTCACTTGCCCAGAGGAGCTGGAGCTGGGCAGACACATATGCACAATAAATGCATATACTTATGATGCACTGTAAATGTAGAATTAAAAAAAACAGATCTCTGATTCAAGCCTGACTTCCTTCCAGACAGTTCAAATCAAACCCGAATAGCTATTTCTACCTCAGCCTACATACCCAGTGTTCCACCAGCTAGAGGAACATACAACCTGTTTGTTGTCTGGGGAAAAAGGGAAACATCATCTTTGCAGCATTTCTTCAAGCTTCTGCTAAAGGGACCTGAGACTGTCTTGAGCAGAGGCCGTGTCTGAACACTGGGACTGTCCAGAGGACACCTCATCTCAAAGCCTTCCTGTCGCTACCCAGAGCTAGAAGGATAAGCATCTGTCCCAGGCCAGATGTGCAGCCCCCGTTCCCGGCCCCGCGTTCCCTTGCGCGAGCAGCTTCGCCCGAGAGAGCCGAGTGCCCCCTGCAGAGCCTGGCCCTGCTCAGCTTACCGATGACAGACATGCGCTTTCTGTCGCTGTTGAAGTCCAGGAGAGCGAGGACATCGTACGTTCTGTCACGCCCCATCTCACTGATGGTGATGGTGTTTTGTGTTCGGGAGAGAAACACGTAGCCAAAGTTCCTGGCCGCCGTAACCAGGGCCCCTTCGTCGGGCGAAGCCGCTTGGTAATTGAGCTGGCCTGTGTCTTGGGGACAGGGAGGGGAGAGAGCCAGGACACGCCTGAGTACCACAGCGGCACTGGGACAGCATGGCTGGAAACTCACACCCATGCCTCTGAGAGCCCAGAGCTGTGCCAGCAGGGGCCCGTCCCGCTCTGAGGGGGGTCTGAGACACTGCTGCAGCACTCGATGGCCCTGCACGCAGGAGGAGAGGGACCAGGACCCCCCGCCCCCCTTTTGATTACACCTGCTTTCCAAACGAGGGAGTCACTGAACCCTCTTCCCTCCAGGTAGAAAAGCAAAACCTGTAACTCCTCTGCCTCAAAACAAATGTAACTTAAATATCTTAACTTCTCAATACATTTAGTTAAGTATTTTCAAAGGAAGCTCCAAAAGACAAATTCTTGGCCACAGACACCAATGCAATGTAGTGAAAACAACCCCAAAAGCATCAGCAGAAAGAGCAGGAAAAGACAGGAGACTGCCAGTTTCACGGAGACCTCGCAAAGATGGGACTAAAGCAGTGCTGCTCTTCAGTGGTTTAACTGAATCTTCCAGCCTTATTTTTCACATTCATGAATTCTTAATAGCTGTTCACTTTTAAATTTAGTTTCTGTCACAGTTTTATTATTCTTTTTGCTGATTTGCTGCCAATACTCTTAGACCAGACATACATGATTACTGTATGTCTGTGGGTCTGTGAGTCAAAGAAGGAGCAAGAACATGAAACCCTGATGCTGAAAATACTTGTTCTTCCACACTGAAAACAAGCTTCCAAATGTGTTTTTACTTCCCCATGTGCATGTGGAAACAGACTCTGCTAGTGTCATTATTGTTTTATTTGAGGTTTACACATCTGAGAATTTAAAAATTTAAATTTCAGAGAGAAGAGCCGTAGCATAGAAAGGCCAGACCTCTGTGTAAACTCCTCCCCAACCTTTCTAAATTTGCTGTTATTTAAGACGTGCATTTGCCACAACTATAACTGTCCTAAAGACAGTCCTTCTTCCATAAAGGGTCAGAGAAACTCAGCACAGGGATAGCATCAGCTCTTGCTTTAGCTTCACCCAAAGAGCAGGCTGACACTCCTTCTCACTGACAGGATCAGCGTTAGTTTCAGACCTCTCCCCTGTGTGACTGCATTGGGATTATTGTCTCTCCTTACACAAGAAAAAAACCCAAACATACTCACCATCACAAGTGTCAACCATGACTGTGTGACAAATGGCAAGCAGAAAAAAGAACTTCTGAATTTCTGGCTCCTTTCCAGATTTTATTTGCTCTATCAGATAGTGATCATAGAACACGAATTTTCCGTCTGCATACTTGTTCCAGCTGAAATCCACTTGCTGCTTGGAAAATGTAATAAGAGAGTTTGAGTTACCTCGGGTGCCATTGCTTTGTGCCTGCCAGCATCTCTTCATACTCCGTCAAGGGAACATTCCCTGCTCTACAGGCCGTAGGGACTTCAGTGCCAGATCAGACCAACCTACCTCTGGGTGGCTCTGAAGCTGCCCTGCTCCATCCCGGCAGTCTCCTGCGACACAAGCACCATCAGTTGAAAGGCACAGGACAGAATAACACAGTTTTTACAACTCATTCTCAAAGTAAAACATATCTAGAAAATCTACTGCACTAGAATAGCTCAGATTTTGAAAAAAGCAAATTCATTCACAGCTGCAGTACCTCTGTATACTAGTGACACCAAAGCAAATGTAAGGGAAAAGCGTGTGTGGTGGAGTTGTAATAAAACATCCATCTTGGCTTAACAGGTTTGACTGTCAGAAATTCCTCATCTCTCTTCAGAGAGAGGGTGTTTAATAAGCACATGGAGTCAGCACACTGTGTTCGTCGTTATGTGAAGCAACCAAACAGGGCTTTGGAGCACATACACTGCGTATTCTAAATGCTGAAATCCAGACTAGAAGTGGAAGCAACTAACTGCAAAATGGAAAACTGATGTTCTTGTGAAGCTTTCTTATTGTTTCTACATCAATTTTGTCCCTGAACTTTTTCTACCAAAAGTAAAGCATTCTTTAAATTACTCATTTCTGACTTCCCTGCTGGAAGTTTCCACTCAGGTCCATCAGTTTCCACTTTTTAAAGGGGGAAACGGTGGGTAAACCCCAACGATTTAATTTTTCACCTTTGAAGCTTTACTCAACACCAGGGCTAAATCTTGGGAGTTCAGGTGAGACTGAAACGACTGGTACATGCCCGGTTCCAGACGAGCACTACGATTCCAGCTCCCCCGTGCAGGGTGGTCGGGGCTGCCGCTCGCCGCGCGGGGACCTGCAGGTCCTGCCCCTGCCCCGGGCGTGGTGCAGACTTACCGTATCTCTGCCCGTTGATGCAGCACTTTTTGAACGTCATGATGTTCTGCGTTAGCGTCCCTGTCTTGTCGGAGAAGATGTATTGGATCTGCCCCAGCTGCTCGTTCAGCGTGGTGGTCCTGGCCTTGGCGGCCGTGTCCTTCTCGGCGTAGTACATCTGCAGGTCCCAGTTGATGAAATAGCTCTGGCCCAGACGAATCACTTCCACGCTAAATGAAAGACAATTCATTTTCTCACTCCCAGCTCCATCTCGTGTTTCAAAATTACATTCTACCAGATCCAGGGGACTCGGAATCTTTTCCAGGACTCAAACTGCCTGTATGGCCCAGGAGCTTACGGCAAAACCGCTGCATTCACCATCGCAGAGCACATCACCCCTGCACAGGCCACTCAGGCTGTCGTCAGACCACACAGCCCAGCCACAGCACCACTGGGGTGTCACAGCACCACTGGGGTGTCACAGCACCACAGTAACTGGGGAAAAGCCTCCACGCCTTATCAAGCCAAAAGCATCGATGGTGCTGCTCCCTTGACAAACAGAAATCCCTCTTGGCAATAGCATTTTAAGTACAACACGGAGAAGAGCCAGTAGGAGGCTGGATAACTTCAAATATGCTACAGACAGGTTTGTCACAGGCAGAATTATTTATACTGCATGGAGCAGTAAGGCCTCTCCTTTAAGAACAAATCTGGAAAATATGATATTTCCATTTTAATTTTTATTTTTCAAGTAGTTTCCTTCATGCACTGTGACTGCAGAATTAGACTGAAAAGTTAAATGCCAGTGGGATCAAGTCTCCAGTTTGGTCAGAGATCATTGCTTGGGAGAATTATTTCCTTAGTTGAAGTATAGAGCATATATGCTTAACACTGTATGAAAAGCTTGATATCTTTAAATTCTGAGTCAAAGATCCTTGAGCGATGGTTTTATATGGAAGGAATTCAGATCACTTTCTGGTAAAATCTCAGTGAAGAGGGTGAGTGTATCCAGCATCTTTACAGTAAGACAGAGAATTAATCTGCTTCCCCAGCCAAGGGGAAGCTGCACTTGTTACCACCAGTGGGAAATTAAGTCCATTCACCATTAATCTATAAATGGAGTCATTCACCCCATCACCAGTTCAGCTACTGAAGTCCAAGGTAGAGATACCTACCTCACGTAGAGGGAAATGGGAACCATGGTGTTCAGAACAATGATATATCCCCAAAAGTTCAGGAAGCCACGATAGGGAGGACTGAAGTCTTCTCCGTCGTAGAGGTACCAAGATGAGTTGCCAATCTGCTGCTCCCAGTAGGTGTGCCCGATGGCCAGGCCAGCTGACAGCAGGATGAGGACGACAAAAATCTGCAGTGAACAGGCAGAGGGGCCCGTGACACTTCAGAAACAGCCACTCCACCTAGATCCCAGCTCTGTTCAAAGCAGACTGATTATGAACAGGCCATTACATGTATTTGTAAGAGGAAGCGGAACAAAACTTTCCTACAAAATGGTCCCTTCAAATAATCTGGGCTCTAATTTTAGTCTGTTCCCCAAGCACCATTTTCAAGTTTTAACACTTGTTTCAGCAGGCAGCCAACAGGGGCAGGACTGCAGCTCGTGCTGAGATCAGCACCTCTGCCCACCAACAGGCCAGCTCCGCTCTCCCTCCCCGAGCCAGGGAATCACACGGAGCAGAGCGTGGGCCGCAGGGCATGGAGCATTCCTCACCCCCCGGTGCTGACCAAGGAGAACCACGGCAGGTGTGGAACCTCTTGGGCTGAACAGGCCTCTGAAGCAGCATCCTCGGGGCTCTGTCCAGCCAGCAGAAGCACCTGCAGCACTGGGCTGAAGCACTTCTCTGCATCGCACTGGCTGCCCTGCACCTGCAGCTTCAGGGTCAACAGCGAGGCACCTTCCTAGAGCCCCTCCTACTTCATCCCAACTCATCAGAGCAAAACAAAGTGGAAACATACTTATTACAACACAAGGAAAAAAAACACAATTTCCTAAATTTGCATTCCCTTTATTCACTTAAAAATGAACTCAAGCATCTGAATTGTATACAAAAAGGCTTACAGTATAAACCATGTAATTCATAAGGGAGTCAATCTTTGTCCTTTTAAATCTTGTCTTTCCACTATTTTTCATTATTTTTGTATCAGCACCTAAAAATGAGAAAAAAAAGGAATGCTACAATACACAAACAAGCACTAGTATTACTATGTACAAAACTAGGGTGCAAGATATAATCAACATTTATAAAATAACAGTGTAATTTCACTCTACAGGGCATGCTTTCAGTCAGCAAATATTATACACAGTCAGTTCATAAATACCTGCAAATATGACCAGTCCATGGCAGAAGTCTGTATTCCTGATTTTACATCCACGTAATAAAATCTTATCAGCATCCAGGGAATAACTCGTGTCTCTCCAGAACAACGTCCCTGCAAACTTATCCAGCCGGTTATTAGGTTCTTCACATTCAATCAGACCTAAAAAAATTTGGAGGAGAATATGTTTAATTCTTAATTAAAGTTAAATGAAAATGCGTTGCTTTGTGCCCACCACAGAAGTAGTTTTACTTCATGAGGCTGATGTTTTGAGACTTCCATGGCAAAGGTCTCATCTTCAGACACAGTGTTTTGCCCAGCTGCACAGTTCCTCGTGCAACTTGCCTACGCCCCTTGTGACAAAAGCCAGGAAGCCACCAGCTCCAGGACCACAAGCAGTGCTGGCAGCACTCCCCACCCCCCCACGTTTGGGTCACTGGCAGGGCAAACTGCCTGAGCAGCCTCCGGAGAGCTGTGGAATGGGGCTGCACACACCATTGAACTCGGCCATCGCGCCTTCCTCCTGGAGACATCTGTGTGTCACCTCGAGTGCCATTTTGAACTTTAAGTTAGTCTCACTAAGGAGAAAGGATAAAAAGGCCATGTTATTAAAAACGTGGATACAGGAAAGAAGTTTGAACAAAATCAAGATAAGGAAATCAATGTGCCACAGGTAGCAGCCTCCCACTCCCTCCACCACGCAGAGAGCGGCGTTTTGCAGGCGTTGTAAGCCATTGCTTTGGAGATGACTAAAGGCTGAGCGAGGAGTACACTGCTCATTTGGAACAACTAAGAGGTCACCTCATTAGGTGAGGTCTGATTCGTTACAGATTTCTCTAAAAGAATTCAGCACTAGCTCTCCTGACAACATGGACTCAAACAACATTTACAAAGCAATGTGGCAGAGATGGTGGAATTTATTCTATCTAAGCAGTTCCTACGAAAAGCTTCCGCAGAACAGATAGGTATTTTTGTTTTCCCACTCTGACAGGGAATAAAAAAAGTTTAAAATCATACAAAAGTCCAGGTTGGAAGAGACCTCTGGTAATCAACAACTGAACCTCCTGTTGGAAGCAGGACCTTAGGTGAGGTTAGCCAGGCCCCTGTCAAGCCAAACCTTGACTGTTTCCAGTGAGAGAAATTCCACCATTTCTCTGGGCAATCTGCTTCAATGGTGAAAATTATCCACCCTGAGAATAATTATTCTTGGATGCAGACAGAATTTCCTCTGAGGCAACTTGTATCCATTGCTTCTTGTCCTGCCAGTGTGCATCCTTGTGAGGAGAGTAACTTCTCTGTAATTATTTTTGAGATACTGGAAGATTGATTACATCACCCTCCCCTTCTCCAGGATGAATAAATCCCAAGTCCTTGACCCTTTCTCCCTACATCACGTTCTCCCACACTTTAGACACCTTCATGGCACTCCAGTGGACCCTCACCAATTCTTAATGAACCCTGAATTGTGAGAATCAAAAACTGGATACAGTTTTCCAAGTGTGGCTTAACAAGTGACAACTAGAGTCTGAAACACACACTTTACCAGTAAGCCAAAATTAAATCCAAGAGATCCTTAAAGAGAGCCTTACCCATCTAGTTCAGCTGTCTCTACATAGCAGAGACTGTTCGGTTCTGAGCTGGACAGCAGCAAAATATCAGCCTAGAAAAACAAGTCAGTAAACAGCAAATAAATCAACACCAAGATTCATACAGGACACTGTAGAAACAAAAGAGAAAAATACTTAAAGCACTTACAGGAACGAAAGTATTTTTCTTCAGACGAATGATATCACCAACTTTAATATCTTTCCATTTTGTTTTTTTGAACCTAATATCAAGAGAGTTCAATAATTATTACTATTTAGTCTAGAACACCTTGCACTCTATAAATCTTGAAATATTGGACAAGTACAAAATCATTACATCTCGGGGAGCTGTGTTTCCCCTTTCCAGCAAACTGCAATTAGTCAAGGGTCTATAACTTAAAATTCAACCTACCTCTTCTCTTCCTTCTTCACCTATTTATGAATTTCTGTCCTTCTTGCCAAAGAAATGGCTCTTAGCACAGATCTAGTGCCACAGAATTGAGTTGAAATTACTCCTTTGGGCAATTATCTCCCATTTTCAATTAGGATTTCACACAGACAGTAGAGGACAAAAAGCTGGACTTTCCCTAAGACCTAAGGTTTAAGGTCTGTGATGAAACTTCGTAACAAAGCAACACACACTGCTTACAAAGTGAGCAGCACAAACCTCCCATCCTTAATGACTTCACACGTCCTGTTGTTAACCTCGTTGTCCATCCTGTGTCGAGCCTGAAAGCCAGGAGCAGAGAATGTACTCCCTACAGTGTATCACAGCTAAAGAAATTAACTACACCACTTTCTTTTGCTTTCCACATTAACAAAACAAGTTTCTTACAATGTCATCCACCAGGTCTTTGACTGCAGTTATTCCCAGCACCAAGAGCAAGGGCACCAGCGTTGTGTACCACGACAGGGTACTTATCTGGGGAATCGACTGCAAAAGGCAAGGGAGATCAGCTTAATAGAGGATTATCAAGCAAGCTCAATTCAGAGACATTTAATAGTGATCTGACTATAACACAGGAAAGAAAAACAACACATCAGAAAGAATTTGAAGTCAGGTTGTGAAGACAAACAGATCTCTGAGGGGAGAGTCTGACCCTGCTGCCCTCCTTCAGCATCAGCTTCTCTTTAACCACGGTAGTTGCTCCTATTTTCTGATTCATGAGTGGAACTTTAGGCCATCATGTTTTACAGAGTAAAAGAAACATCTTTTTCCCATGAAATTCATTAACTCTGCAACCAGCTCATCCCAGCTAATCCAAAGCTAGGGTAGGGCTGTCCCAGATCTCTGCTAAGATGGGTTTAGTTTCTGCAGTAGTTCAGATACAGCCCCCTATGAAGCACCCTGCGGTTTCCTGACAGGAGAGCACAAATTTGTGTCATAGGTACTTTTAGCACCTCAAATTCACTTCACAGTTAGTATTCTCTCTGTCTGTCTTACCTGCAAAATGAGAAGAACAAGGAAATAGAAGTTGGCTGCTCTTTTAAACTGCTCAAACAGGTTCAGGGGTAGAAAAGTGACCGGGTTGTACTTGTATGTCTTAATTGCATTTCCCTGTTGAAAAAAACTACATGTCATTCACAATAGCAGATTCTTCTGACATTAAAAATGTACAATGCATACCTTTAAGTAAAGATCTATATATGCAACATCACTATTAGAGATGCAATTGGTCTCAGGCATCAAACTGCAGATAATGAATCCAGATATAAAGGACTGTTAATTAGACTTACTCAGGAGGGAGAAAGTCAGATCCAGCAAAGGTTGACTCTCATGAATGCCCATCCCTATCTAGTCCAAGAATGAAGGATTTCCATACAAATTGCTCCAGTTGTAGAAGTTTTACTATTAAATGTTCATATTCATGCATAAGATAACCCAAACTGCCTCAAGTCTGCAAGGCAGGTGTCTGAGCAGGTACAAGGGAACCACAGGAGCCAGTACCTCCCAGATAAAGCTGGACAGCCCACGTGTATCCCCACGGTCTCAGCCTCTGCCACTTGCAACCAGCACCACATACAGGCACCACAGCTTTCTTACTATGAAAACTTAAAAAATTAGAAACAAGAAAAAAAAAAATTCAACCTTTTGTCTTGATAAATGAGATTAAAATATCTCCCTTCTCATAATTAGGTGGTGACACTGTTTAAATTACTAGATATTCCCAAACCTCTGTTTTTAAGACTGTCCCAGTCTAGCTTAATCAGGGTGTTGCTTAATACTACACTGAGACCTCTTACATGAAAGATGACACCCATGTGTATACTCAACAGCCATCGTTGAGCAGATAAAACTTGGAATTTGGACTCAGGGCACCTGGCTTCTCTATCTTAATTCCCTATCTTAACTTAAACGACTCTCTCAATACCCTGATTTGCCATTCACAAACCCCGAACCAGTTATATTTCCCCACCTTTGTGGAGATCCTAAGGAAGTGCTAATGGTGGCGTTCACACTAAGCACCACAGGTTCTGGAGATCACACCGAGGTTAAGAAACTATTCACCCCATCAAGCACTGTTAGCACTTACTGCATATTTGCTTTTTTTGAAGCACAGAAATACTGTTCTCTTAAACTGGGGCTGTTCGTAGAAGCGTGGATCATTTGCTTTAACTTGCCAGCTGCAGTCTGGAAGAGACAAGGCAAAATGGGTCACCACCTGATGGTACAAACATGGGGCAACAAATCTGCCAGTCCCAGCTTTTCTGCCACGTCCCATCTTTTAAAGGTACTTTCAGCTGAAGCAAGCCTGGTACCTGCTTTTTAGTACATAGTGTAAAAAAAGGTTTTTGAGAAGTTTCCAGGCTACTTGTCTGTAATTACAATTAAAGTATTAACTGAGGTAGGAAGAAATGTTGACTAACAATTTGGAAGTTCTACAAGAAACTGGAAACCTCTCTGAGTAACATTTATTTATGGTAAATTCCTTTCTTTCCCCTCTTTTGGTCTGCTTTTGTTACATCTGAGTAGCACTAAGCACCCAAAGCAGAGTTTCTCTCACCGTCTAGAAATTAAAAAGTCCACTCAACTTTTCAAAACAGTTCTTCCATGTAACCCCACTGCGCCGTGTTTTTCATTTACAACCATAAGGATAGGTAAAAATCTGAAGTGCTCATTTTATTTCTTCAGCCATCGATCTTGTTTGATTGCTTGAAAACTCCAGAGTATATGGTTCTATGATTCTATGAATTGCATTTTGCTAAAAAATTTAACTAAGCAAGCGATGTCTGCAACAGCCTTCTAAATTTTGGACCAGAAGCTGATGAAATTGCTTACAGAGCAGCTGAGCAATCTTTACATTTTAAACTCTTTAAAATTTAAAACCTGACTTGACATACAGCCTCCTCAAGGAAAGAGCTTCTAGAGGGCTTGCTAACAAGCCACCCATCGCTGCCTTAAGGTCCCTGTTGTTATCTAAGTCCTACAAAGTCCATCTTTAACTGGGGTCGCCTAGGATGTACACAGCTTTTGGCTGAGTGCTATTTACTGCCAGAATGCCTCCTGCTGACAAGTTATTTTCCATGCCCCCTTTTCCACAGGGTCCTTTCAGATCCCTCTCTTGCCCTCAAGCCTGCACCACCACTAGCCCTATGAATCCTGCTACCCACACCCTCCAGTTCAGGCTCTGCCCACATCACAGAAGCTCCCTGCTGGACTCCTTCAGCAAGTTCTAAAGCCACGGGCAGGCTGCTCTGCCTGCCTGGGAAGGACAGGGCAGGCAGTATTTTGAAATCCATCTCTCTTGACTCATCAGCCAAGTATCTCCCCCTTTTCTCCAACCCACAGTAATTATCCTTAATGGATGCTCTCTTTGATTTCATGGGATTCCTGTGACCTAAGCACATTCAGCACTGCAGAGTGTGGATGGGCTGAAATTCCCAGGGTGGGGACCCTCAAAGAAGCTCGTTTGAAGGTGCTCCTGGGCTGCTGTGAGGGCCACAGTAAAGCAGCCACGTCTGAAAGGGCTGACTCGGGCCCAAAAACTCAAATCCAGACACAAGGCCTTCTTTTCTCCACTCAACACATAAAGCAAGTTCTTGTCTGATATATCCAGGATCTTTACTGTGACTGTACAACTTCCACTTCCAGCACGCTGGTTGCAAGCTGAGAAGTAAATAGAGAAACATTTCCCTTGCTGTAGTATTTAAGATTGCATGAACAAAAGCATACAGCAGATGGTGAAGAGACACTGCCTGCCCTGGTCAGGGCTTACACAGAAGTGCTGCGAGGCACAAGGGGTTAGCTGCCTTACATAAAATTTAGCAAAAAAATTACTGCTGGCCCAGGTCTTGGTTTAAAAGAAGCAAAGCATTACTGAAGTGCATGGATTGAGCAGGTTACTAATGACAGGACTGGAGAAAATTGCAGATGCCTACAAGAACATTTCTTCACAGCAGCCAGAGGAACATTGCAGTGTTGATAAAAGCTTAGCACCTCAGCTGGAAAACTGGCAAATAAGGCCTTCAATAAAACCTGCAGGAAGGAAACTCCCCAAAATTACCTTAAACTGCTTGAAAGTGATATTAATACCTAATATTTTGGAAGCTGTATCAGTAATTCATCATCTTTAAAGGAACATACAGGGGGAAATGACTTTGTTGAGAGGAAAAAATAAGTAGCAAAAAAGGATGATGTTTCTGTACCCCTGCCTAAATATAATCAGCTACTGAACCAGTCAGTAGATTCTACAAAGCTTGTGCCAGAGAGTTATCTATTAACCAGAAAAAGCAGGCAAAGAGGATTTAAACAAACAGAAAAAAAAACCCAAAGGGTCTGAAGCAAAAAAAAAACAATAAAAAACCAGAAAAAGCAGGCAAAGAGGATTTAAACAAACAAAGAAAAAAAAAAAACCAAAGGGTCTGAAGCAAAAACACCCAATAAAAATCTCACAAAGTTCATCAGCTGCTTACAAGTTCTATGACTAGAACACCGGCCTACCGAGCCCACAGGGCAACACCTCGTACCTCCTCAGACTTCAGCCCCAGCTCCCAATTCAGAGGAACTCTGCCATACCCACAGCTCTAGTCCATACTTTGGAGAATAATTTGGGCAATGTTAACTGTATAGACTGTATAGCAGGGACTTGTTATGCTGCAATAGCAGGAGGGCAGAATCAAAACTCACCTCCCTGCTCTCAGATTCTCTCCAACTCACCAGGAAAAAGGAAAAGGCTCAGTATGCTTCAGGAAAGAAACTGAAGCTGTAGGAGGTTCTAGTTCACTTTTGTTTCTCTCTTTTTCTTTTGGCTACTAAGTCACAAAGCAAACCTGTGGTTGCTGGTGTACTCTGTCTATGAAATAAAATATCTGGACACAAGAGGAGGAAGCCAGGGGAGAGAGCAACAGTCACGGTCAGAACTCAGGAAAATACGACGGAAGGTGAGAGGCTAAGACAACTGCTTTTATTCTACAGACTATGTTACCTCAGTCATCATAAAAAAAAAAACCAAAACATGTAATAGATGAATAAACTGAAAACACATAATAGGTGGTTATAAAATGAGAGGTGATCAGTTGTTCTCTACAGCCACACAAACAGGAAGGAATCTATTAAACAGGCAGTGATTAAACAAAAAGTACTCACATTGCAACACTGGGGGATAAAAAAAAAAGTCTTTAGGGCAGTTACAGACTTTCCTTGGACAGAGCTTAAGAACAGGTATGTCTCAAACGTGCCAGGGAGGCTCCTCCCATCTCTGTTCCTGCGCTGGCAGCAGCACACGGACTACACCTGACAGGTTTCTTCAGCCTCCTACTCACCTTATATTTCTGTGATTCTGAGAAACTACTACAAACAAAGAAAATACAGGGCTACAAAATTAGCATTGAAGCTAAAATCCCATCTGCACAAGACTTAGAAATACAAAGCAGGGGACAGCAGATTGGGTTATGCTGCTCCAGGTTTCCAGATGCTGGGGAAGACAAGCAAAGTTCCGTTCGAGCAGTTCTCAGAGCCCAGGCTCTGTACACCCAGGGCCTGCCTTAATTAGTGGGAGGCCACCGTGCAGATCATTAGCTTTACGCAACAAGCAGTGGCTCAGAACTCTGGCTGCAGATTGGAATGAAGCTGATTTTTGTTCTGACGTGTTAAACTGAATTGCCATCGGTTACTCCCACACAGATTCAGATCAGCCATTCCAAATCCTACCTAACGAATAAGAACAAAAATCAAATGGACCCATACACAGTTCAGCCTCTGTATCCATGACCATTTGCTTCCCAAATCAAGTTTCTGCCAGAAACGTACCTTTTTTCAGTGGCTCTTGGCTCTCCTCAGCCTTTCCACGGGTTCTGTTTTGCCCCGGCTCGCCTGCGGGCCGCCGAGCGTCCGGCTCATCCTCCGTCTCGTCGTCGCTGTAGGGCACCACCTCATCGTTCGGCTGCGAGTCCTCCTCCAGGGTGGTCTCCGAGTCCCGCTCGGAGATCATGCTGCTGGCACCCTGCGAGGGCCTTATGAAAGTTGGGGACACGAGTTAATGAGCTGGAAACCGTCTCTCTGTAATTTTACTCTGTGGATGCTGGTCACCAAAACCCACGTTCGAAACCTGTTTCCCTGGCACAGAGTAGAGCACGGGCTCGGTTTCCAAGCCCAGGCCAAAGTGATGAGGCAGTTACTTCCCCAGGCAGTTCTTCACTGCTGTTCTGCTGTGTGTAATGACACGTGCTCACACGACAGACCGAGGGACGCCCTGCACGTCGGGATTTGTCGGTGCAAGATCCCACAGCTCGGGGCCCAAACACCCGAGGGGCTCATAACTCATCTGTGGTTCAACATCAAGAGCTGGAGCTGTGATGTGTGTGCACGTACCTCTGCCTGATGCTTTTCCAGAAGTACACGTGCTCCCTAACCCTTGAGCACTAGCACATTATCTCCCAAATTGGGACCTCCACTTTCCATGAGGTTTATTTAAAATACAGCTCTTGGGTAATTCCCAGCGCTGTTGTGACTTGGGCTGCTGCCGTTGGCTGTGATCTCAGACAGGGGCAAGACAAGTAACAGGGGATCCCAGCCTCCTCCAGCACTTGAGCTCACCGAGAAAGCTTCTGCAGCTTAAGCTGTCTGCTGCAGCACACAGCGTCCCATGAACTGCTTGTAAACAAAATCCAGAAACCATCTGCTCCCATGTACCTCCCCTCCAACCAACATCTACCAATAACCAGCTGCACCATTCCTGGGTTGTCTTCGTCTACATCTGGCCAGTTAGTCACCTTGCTGGGTGTCCAGGCATTTTAATAACTGATCTAGTGCAAGGGAAGGGTTCAGGCCACTCCAACAAGTACATCCTGTTCAGTTCTAACTATGCAATACCCAAATTTGTTGTACTGAAGCTTAAGTTACTTAACACATGTTTCTGCAGAACAACACAAATATGCCTGAGCTGTATCAGAGGAGGGCTGGTCTCCAGCTGAGCTGTGCCCATGTCCATGCCCCTTTCAGCTCTGCCCCAACACTGTGGACCTCTCCAGCCATTGCTGGGCCTGATCCTAACCCTGAACTACACATCAGTTTCCTAGCTTGGCCCTGGACCTGTCTCATCCACATGGCATTGCCTTATGGCCTGGACTCTGGTTGGACCTGGCTGCCATCTCCACACCAAGTGGGGCCTCTCCCACTTGCCTCGTGCACCCTGGAACCCCGGTCGCTTGCCTCCCCATGAGGAGCAGCCCTGCTCTTGCTGCTCCCTGAAAACTGTGACATCAAATCAAGCTAAAGGATCACTGAAGCTAAGGAAGGTAACGTGGAGAGCAGCTTGCTACCAGGTACCTGTGATGTGACCCACCCTCAGGCAGAGCCTGCGGGTGTGAAGGCCAGTGCCACCCAACACCCTGCATGCTGTCACTAACAAAACCAGCAAACGCTGGGGCTGACACCAAACCCTGGCGACATCCACCTTTGTTTCTATTTTTGCAAAGCTGAACTGCCTCCTGTCCTTAATATCCTTTATAAGAGAGATAAATATTACATGAGCACTTAATATGCTACTCAAGTGACACGGCTGCTGGCCGGGAGCCCAGCACACACAACACTCATGAGCTGCACGCAGCAGTGCTGGCCCATCACACAGGCTGATGTTTCAAGTCTGCTACTTCACAAAATAAACCAAACCCACCAAGTATCACATGAATGCACAGTTTGATTTAAAACGAATGGATACAGCTTCGTCCAAGGGCCACCTGAGCTGTCTGAGGCTGCCCACTGACGTGGCTGGCTGGGAATATAACAGCTGGTCACTGACACAGTTGTGGAACCTGAAACTTCTCTGAAAAGATCATTTGTTTTCCTGAATAGTCTTGGAGCTAGGGAATTCACCTCAAGATACAGCAGATTCAAGCTCTAACTCAGGCACCCGAATACCTCATGGTGGCATTTTGGTTTATTTCTCCTCTTTATACTCCTTTTATTTTTTCTCACCTACGACCCCATTCCCCAAAAATCTCTTATTGCATCTAGTACAGAAAGAAAGAAGAGTATCAACCAGAAACCTGAACCAAAACTTTATCTCCAGAGCAACCCACGGTTAGCAGCTTAATCCACGGGCCCAGGACAGCTTGTGAGGACCCCCAGCCCCTGGGGCGCGGC
>NW_008616923.1:35407-47686 GCF_000691845.1 Merops nubicus | reverse complement strand
CAGAGAAGGGGGAGGCAGAAAAGTGCGTGGAAGTAACGTAACGTAAAACACGAAACCAGCGCGAGCGGCGTGTCGCTGGGAAACGTCCAGCAAGCCTCATTAAAATAGTCATTTGTTTGGAAAAAGAACTTTCTCCTGCAAAAGTCGGAATGAGGAAGTCCAGCCTGCGGTCGATGTGCTCAGGCAAAATGGGGATGGGGTGCTGAACGCCTTTTAGGAAAGAATATCTTTTATATGTTTGTGTCTTTAATAGCAAAATAGTGCCGCAGATCCTTTGCTATGACATTGGCACCAACAGTGTTTACTGTGAAATGGCCACCAGAACTGCCGTCAGCACCTTTGTGAAACTCGGGTTGTGGCTCACGTCATTTTCTCCCTTGAACCAATTAATGGATATGTGCCAAGATATTTGGAAAAATAAAGGACGTTCTGGCTAGGTGTTGTTACTGTTGCCCCTGTGCAACAAGACTTTACAATAAGGTGAGAGATTGGAGGTGAAGTGATGGTGGGGAAGTGCCATCCGTGATGTAGTACTGGCTAAAATCCTAAATAATGACCTCCAAATGAAGGATTTCCTCTGATTTTCAGAGTTAAAATGTTCACGCATGGGTGATGTGGCAGTAAAAGTGTTCTTGGTATCCACCACCAAATCAAAAGGGAAGAAAAAGACAATATCCCAGATACACAACCCCATTTCTGAACTGGGAAAGCTAAGAATTGAAGTCTCATTTGTTTAGGTATAACTGGGTATGTAGGCACAAATAAACAGCACTCGTGCTGTTGTGCAACAAGGCATAATTTTAACATAATTTAAAGGAGGTCATGCTTCTGAGGAACGGCACCAACAGCCACGGAGAGCAGGGCTTTGAAAAACACGACACTGGCACACTGCGTCCCAGACCCAATTGCAGAACACCCTCCACTGAAAGGCTGAGACCTTTGGCGCTCGTTGGAAATAATCCTGCTATACTTCAGATTTCTGTTCGGCCTTATCATCTCATGTATCTGAGAGGCTCTCGGATGATAAACTATCTCCTTGCCGCATGGCGCAGTCCTGTGCTGGAGATATCTGAGCTAGCTCCGTTATGGGCTGCGGCATGGGCTCTGGCAGAAGCGCCGTATCTGCTTCCCAGCCTTGGCTGGCTCTGACAGGGAGAGCTGACAGTCATTCAGAACTAACTCGAGTAGCTCTACATGTCATTCTCCTGCATGTCTTTCCTTCCCGATAACCAGCTGTCACGCACATTCTTCAGTTAATACTTTCTAGGTCAGATATGGCCTCAATAGACTATATCGTTTTGCCCAGAGCTAATTCTCCAAAAGCAGTAGGAAAGTCTTTGAATACGTTGCAGGATTTTCCAGGAATTGCTGCTCAGCAAAGAAAATTCAGCTGATCATGTCTCTTGAAAAACGCTTGCAGGGAAACTTCATTCCTCAGGGATGGATGCTGGGGTTATATTACAGTGGAGTTGGAAGGGTCTGCTGGCGAGCACCTTCATCTCTGCAAGTGGAGAGCAAATGGCAGAAAATACCAGCAATTCTCAAATCACTGGGATAAGCAAAGAAGAGCTTTAGAGGAAAAAAATTAAAAGCAATTAACTTATTCAGTATTATTGCCCTTTATATAGACCAACAGGAGATTACAGCAATTTGACAGATTTCAAGTTAATTAACTTTGTGATAACTTCACAGGTTATTTATTAAAAAACCCAACAATATTTGAAGAGTCTAAAGTTGTGGCCTTTTACGTCGACACTCTTTGAGCTGCCAGCTCGCCTGTGTGGTTTGAAACAATAGACTGAAGTAAAAACAAGTATATGAGTTTTTTTTTTAGAAACTGTTATGCTCCGCTGGATTTCCTGTGCAGAAGTGCTGTTGCTCATCTATACGTATGATTAACTTTTGCTCCCTGTAAATGTTATCAGACCTGTAACCAGGCAAACAGCAGAGCAGATGGCCAGTGCCAGTATCAGTGTTTCTGGTCGGGGTGTTTAATGAGATCTGAGAGTGCAATATGAGCCTCTTTCATTCTGTCTGTCTCGCATGGCAGATATACTTGGTGCAAGTGCTCTCGTTGCTCAAGGTCACAGATTCATCAATCAAAAGAGAGCCCTTCCCATTAATCTTTTACCTGCCCGTGAGAGTTTCCATATGTCTCAGGAGCTGCTGTGTCACATGGAGAGCCGTTGTCCTGAGTTTGGGACAGTAGTGCTGTGAAAGGCAATCACATTAGAGCAGTAATTGGTCACGTTTTAAAATACAATGTTAAATTTACCATACCCTAAACCAAAAATACCTTCTTGTGCTGTGGAATGAGGCTTTAGTTGGGCCAAATCTTGCTTGTGACACACAACCACGTCTCACAAAATGAAGGTGAATGGCCCACAACCTTTCTGACCTTACACGTGGAGACAGAAGTACTTGCTGTGAGTAGTTTAAAAACTCGTAGCAGCACTATCTCCCCTCTTCAGGCACACATCCAAGGCAGGAGCTGGGACCTGGAAGGACTCAGGGAGGACCGCTTGGTCCATCTTACCAGCACTTAGAGCTGGTTCAAAGTCCTGTTTCCTCTGTGAGCTGACAGAGGGATGTGAAACTTGTGGTAGAGTTGTCTTTGTGGCTGAGCTGTTGTACTTACTGCTTTGTTTAAATTGCTGAATTTGGTGAAACTATACTCCTTTGAAATATCTATATAAGGTTGTACAGCAGAGGCTTGTTTGACTTCTAAAGTCTTAGTGAAAGACACATCCTTCATCCTGCATGCCTCATGCATGATAGAAGAGACATCACTCCATCCTGAGAGAGCAGGAACAGAGCTGTCATGGCTTGTGAAAGCTCGTGTCTTGGGCTACAGAAGAGGTGAATGAGGCAAGGCTCGGTCCTCTGCTTGCTCCCACTTTCTGTGCCCAGGGAGTGTGAGAATAAAACCCCCAAAACAGTGTAAAAGGAGTGGAGAAATGAAACGAGGGAGGAGAGCAGAGTCATGGCAAAGCAGGGGTGGTAATGAGGAGAAAAGAAGGGAGTAACTGGGAGGAAAAGAGGGATCCCAAATAGGAGGGCAGAGCTTAATTATGGTCTACATTCTCAATATATCCAGTAGAGATATCCGAACTGCAGGATAGCTTCCATGGCTGTTGAGAACAGTGAGATCACTGCTCGGAACATGGGATACTCCTAAAATGACAGGTACTCTGAAAAATGAGGGCTTGGAGCACTCATATTGTACATTTAAAATCATTGCATGCTTGATGATTTCAGCCTTAAGTTTTATGGCCTGTTCTCCATCTACCAAGTGAATGTAAGAGCATCTTCTGTCACAGTAAAGATAAATCTTTCATGTTTATTGAGCATTAAAACTACAGTGAGAGCCCCATACAAAAAGCATTGAGGCAATTAATATTCCTGCTTTCTTCTGCATGGAATGGAGTCCAGTGGTTTCCAGATGACTTGTATGTAAAAAGGTAATTGAAAACTCCCCTTATGCATGTCCACAACAGAGCTGAATTAAGGGATTTTAATCCTAGGATGCCACAAATTGTATGTGCCTGCTTTGCAAGCCTTAGCATTAACTTTAATATGCATTGTTACACAAAAATGCTCTAACTACTTCTTTAAAAGTTGAAAAAGATCAAAAGCTTTCTTTCTAGAAACTTCTCCATTTTGTATGAAGACTTCTATAGTGAATTTCTAACTCCTTTTTGCCAGTTACAGACCCAACTGCTTAACTCTGCCACAACCTGAGATGCTTGTATGCCATGTTTAGATGACTGTTACAATTACTTAGATATTTGATCTTTTATCAGGATTGTAACAATTTAATTTTGCTTGTCTCAATCAAATATTAAAGTCTGTACACTGCTAAGGAGCTGGAATTACGAACCATGATGCTGTTTTCATCACTGTAACTTTTTTAGGTGCAGGCTGACTCTTAGAAATTTTGTCTCTAGAATCACCTCTCCAGCTCTTGGTTACCCTTCTCCAAGAAGACCATCTTTTCATATTAAAAATAAGTTAATGATATGAAAGGAAAAGTAGAAGGTATGACCTGCATGCATTTCTTTATGGGCAGAGCTCCTGTTTGCTTTCACAATACTGCCAAAGGAGCACAAGGCTTTGCCTTTCGTGGGAAGAGCTTTTATGTCTGTGAGTGAATAGTGAAAATTGCTGTGAAATACTTGAATGCCCAGTTATGGAGTCACAGCTGAGAGGTTAAACACCAGATAATGTCGCTACCGATGTAAGGTGGGAGGATTCTTGTTAGTGGAAACGCAGCTGCTCCAACTACCTGCCCGGCTTTTTGGTTCTTTCTGCCATATCATCTTCTTTGTACCATTTTGGCGGGTTTTTTTCCCCTTCTTCTGTCAGCTTCTTATTTTTCATCTTTATTCATTGTTGCCTTCTACGCTTTTCTGTGGCAACAGAAACATATTTACTTGCAGGCTGATCCCATCTGTGCTCCTGTGTTGTAAAGCTTCCCCCTGCCGTGGCACTGCATGTCTGATTTGGGTTTGTAGGACTGCTAGGAAGCTCCAGCCTTCAGGAGTGCCAGGATTTCACACCCTGGCTCAGACAGGCAGGGGGCACGGCTTTCAAAAATAGAGGGTGTGCAGTTCTTCTTGTGTAAGAAATTGCAATCATACTGGAATCATTTGACGCATCACTGCAATGGAAGACTGCTGAACTTTTAATTTAATTGGGTCTCTCATGCTTCCACTGTTTCCTGCTCATGAACCAGAATATATGGGGGCTATAACTCAAATACACACTAAGCTGTCCCTGCTGCGGTCTCATACCTTGCAAATTAAGTAGGATCAGGATTCAAAAGAGATAACTAAGGAGACCTATGTCCTGGAGGAAATTACCATGAATTACAAAGTGATGGTTTCTCTCTTAATAAAAAATGAACTAATGCTCCAGTGTGACACTATGGAAGTCTTCAGTTTATAAAGGTACTGTCTTTCAGGAAATATATATGTTAATCCAGCTGTCATGCATAAATTCTCATTTGGACCCTGATCTAATTCCCATTGAAGCAGAGATGGACTCAATCTACTTAAATTTCTCCATGCAGTTTCACGGCTTTCCACTATCTTCATCTGTTGTATCACATTACTGCGTGTGGGTAGAGTTGCCACATTCCACCCATGACACAACTGTTTCAGTGGCAAGTGAAGTGAGATGTGCATATGGTATATGCAGCCTTTACACAAACCGTATGCTTTCCAACAGCTATCTGGGTGACTGGGGGAAGTTAGGGAGGCTTCCGGGATATAAACTCCATTTACCACGTTATTAGAAGACATTGCAAACTTTGTTTGCATCCTCATTCCCATGACCTTACTTTTGATATTTGAGAGCCAGAATGAGTGATGTATTTTTTACTTTTTGTAAATTAATTCCTGTGAATAGCAATAAAATGGTGGCATGAAGATTTTTGAATCAATCTCTTCAATTTTCTTATTTCTTGCATCAAACCTTAGGCCCGAATTTTAGTTCTGTAACAGTGAGGGGTTTCATACAATTCCAGGTTATAGTTAGACATAGGTTTCCTTTTGCTACCTGTTACATATATCCAAGATGTTAAATGTCCTCATTGTTAAATATTTGGTATAGGAGATCATTATTTATCTGAAGAATTTTGGCTAATGACAGTCTCCAGGGGGGAGAAAACCTCCACTGAATGTATAAAATACGCTTCAATCATGAGGCTATTATAGGTGGTAAAATTTGGGTGTTTTTATTTGTAGTTACAAACAAAAACCACCAAAACAACACTAAAATGATGGAATAAATTAGCTAGTAGATAAATGTGGATCTTTCTATATTATCTGAATTGACAAGATACCTTCCTTAGGACACTAGGCTTGCAGAGAGGGGGGACAACATACTGTTGGGTGAAATACCACCACAGCCAAAATGAAATACTAAAACTCAGCAGCTTCTCACAGAGCTACCCATTAGATTGCTTCCTTCCTGCAGAGCTGGGTCCGTTGCTCTGGGAGACCTTGGGGCTGGATTCACCTAAATAAGCATGGGCATATATTGTACACGTCGCTGAGCTGCTCACCGTAGGCTGCCCCTACAGTCAGTGGAAGCTACAGTATGCACCCTTGGGGCTGTCATTTCTTTTTGAAGGCTTTAAAGGCAGGTTTTGGAGCTGAGATGATGAAAGTGGAAGGGGTTTGTTTCCAGGCACTGTGAGACCTCCGTGAGCGGAACAAACACAGGGTATTTGCTGCTGCAAAGGGGAGGGGAGTGACCCTGTCTGTAGCCATGCTGGCTAAAAGGCTGCACCACAAAATGGCCTTTGCTCAGAAAACGATGAAAATCAGTGCCTGCTTCTCAGGTGATCCCTGCAGGTGACAGGAAGGAAATTTGTCCAGCATTTATGGCCGGTGACCGGTGTGGTGCATGAAGGGTTTTCCACTCCTTCCAAAATATTAGGCACTTTGAATAAATGCCTTCAGTCGGGGTGAAATGCCAGGTTCAGTGAGCCACTGATCTGACCTGCTGTTGATTCCTCCTTGTCCAGAATTGTTGGGCTGTGAGATTGAGAAAAAGGACAAAAAGTTGTAGGGCAAAAATCAAAATGTTTGATCTTAATGCAGCAGCCTCAGGCTAAATCACGTTTCCAAAAGTGTGGCTTTCAACATCAAGCCTACTCCTGGGGAACTGGCAAATGCTCAATGAGCACAACACGGAGACAACTGGCAGCCTGAGTCATTTTCACATGTGATTGTTGAATGTGACAGATTGAGACTAGCGAGGAGAGCGAGTTCATGCCATGAGTGTGGAGGAACCCAGCACCCGCTCGCCAGCTCCAGCCTGCGGGGTGCCGCGGGAGAGACACGCCATCCAGGGGTTGGGGGAAAAAAAAGGGGTTAGGAAACGTTATTTTCTTCATTTGCTCGTTTTTATTTCACCATAAATTGTTTCTTTCTTCTCTTTATGACAGATGGAAAGTAAGAGAAGAGCCCCCAAAACATGTTAGTGAAGCCTGAATTGCCGTTTACTTATTCCCCTTTTTGCTTTTTCCCTGAATACTTTTTGCCTTTCTACTTTACACTGATGTCGGATTGGTCATCTTATTCCTTGGTAGTTACTGCTCCAGCATGTGGCCTGAACAGAGATGGTTTCCACTAAAACTGAAGTAAATATGCTTGTAGAAATAATTATTTCCAAACCAACCTAGTGGAGGTTGTCGTTCAGAGCAAACTACAACAGGCCAGGGAAGAACAAGGAAGTTACCCATGACATCTCTGCTGCAGTCAAACCTTCTGTTGCAGTTGATCAAAATACTATATCTGAGTAATTTATGAATTAAATTTAGCCACACTTTATTTTCATTCATGGTCCTGGAAAAGGCCTCATCCTTCCCAGTTTCTTGTTCATGAGTGTTCACCGTGTGATCTCTGCCAGCAGAGCTGAGCAGCATTCAAGTGCTCAATGGCTGTTCGAGAAAAATCTGTAATGTCTTCTGCACTGAATTGGTGTTTGAAGTTTGCTGCTCATCTGTATAACATGTGTGAAGGACTCGTTCATTTAACCTTTGTAGATCAATGGTGTTGATTAATTAGTTGTGGAGGTGTTTTCTCGGTGTTGGATGAGAGGCACCAATGGACCGGTGGTACCAGTGACATGTTGCAAAAGACACAGATGTAAAGATGTGTAACTTTGATGCCCAGGGCCCTCGCAAACCCAAAAGCCTCTGTACAGTCTGAGAAGGATAAAGATGGATTTTTGATATGTCCAGAAGCTTTTTGCCCATTCTTTTTCTCCTATAAGATCTCACATGTAACTATGCATTCAGGACATCTGTGGTTCTGGTCACAATTGGAACCAGATCTTTTTTTATATTCTTTAACTCCTTATTTGTCAAGACTTTGGGAGGATAACAATGCCTAGGAGTCCTTTGGCTGAAGTGAATGTGAGTACCTCGACTGACTCCAGTGGTCTCCATTTTACAAATAATTATGGGTAATACATTAATACAAGACTGTTCCTGCCTAATCTGCTAGGCATGCTCTGTTTGCTCACCAAATACAGTCTGTGTTTGTGAGCTCTGGGCCATTATTCTTGCCAGCTATCGGTGATTTATTGCTTCAGATTGGGCTTGCTAGTTTGGAGTCAATGGCCTGGTGGGGACGTGAGGAAGTGAAGTGACCTGTACAGAAATTTGTCTATTTAAACACGTATTTGTTCGCTGAATCTTTTGCTGTTGTTAGCTGACTGTAACAGCCTCAGCCTGGCAGTGATGTGCCAGCAGGTGATGATGCACTCCAGGAGAGTGCCCAGGACAGGGGTGTGTGGAGCTGCTGGTGCTGCTTTCTCCTTGGTACTTCCATGTTCATCCATTGGATCTGACCTTTGCATGAAACTGCCCCAGCCCAGGCACTTTGCTGACCTTCCTTTTAACCTCGACTCCTAATTCAACAGAATTCAAGAGAATTCAACAGAATCTCAAAGCCTTTCTCTTTAGGGTGGCTGTTTCTTGCCCCTTGAGGTTGTCCCTGCCCTTACTGAAGCTGCTGTTGATGCCCTCGGGCAGGAATGGGACATTTGATGCTGCCGCAGCTGTGGAGAGAGCTTCGGGTGCCAGCCCCTGCTGAGGAGGCTGCTCTTGCAAATAACGGACAGCAGGTGGTAGCACATGTTCATTTCAGCACTTTTTGGGTTTGTTTTAAATATTTAGGCTTGGCAAAGCTTCATCTTATTTTATAGAAGGGTAGGGGCAGGAAGCCTCCTTCCAGACAGGATGAGCACCTGGCTTGCTTCCAAGTTTTCTTATTTTTCCACGAAAGCTAAAGCTCCTCCCTTTCCCTCTGACATTTCTAGAGACTCTTCTTCCATGAGCTCCTTCGCCGTTTTACTGGCAGAGCTTGGCTTGGCTTGGCTCTCTGAACCCGTGTGGAATAACTTTGCTGTGGAAGGAGACAGGTCGTGCTGAGCAAGCAGAGCACCAGGGCTCACTGGACCTGCACGGGGAAGCTGAATTCAACTGGCTGCACCAGCTAGCAGTGCTGCTGGAAGGAGCCGGTCTCTTCCAGCCCAAAATTCCCCTGAGAGGTGTGAGAATAGCCAGGGCAGCGTGTCAGACAGACAGGGTCTGGCCGTTGGGTTGAGCCTGGCCTCCAGCTGGCAGATAAGATGTTCAGAGCCCTCATCCTGATGCCTTTGACATCAGCAGGAGCAATGTCAGCTAGTTTGGACAAATATTCCTGCAAGTTCTGTGGTCAGGTGGTGCTTTGTATTGACCTGGGCAGAACGTCTGCATGGGACTGGACAAAGATGCAGACGTGGGTTTGAAGCATTCAGCCCAATTAATCCATATGTCAATGATACGTTCATCCTATTATTTATTTAGCACAGACACTTTGTTTACTGCTTGTTTTGGAAATATTTCAGCTCCAATAAAGGTGCAAACTTGGATCTTTCTTTTTTTATTTTTTTTTTTTAATAACTTGACTTTCATAATTAACTTACATGTTATGACAGTCTTCTGTGGCCTGACAGTGAAATGTCTTAAATGAAATTAAGGCAATCTAACCTCAGGTTTCTCATTTGACAGGGTTTATAATTGCTTTCAGACTGCCCTTAAAAGCACCCACATCTGGAAAACAACCTCTGCAGTTTGGCCACTGGGATAAGGACTGAATTCTTTCCTCCTCAGACCTGGGCCAGAGCAGAGCTGATGTGTACCAGGAGGCTTAACCCTCCTACATGGCATGTATTTCCAGGTGTAGCTGGTCATCTAAAAAATACTGTACATCTAATATATTCTGCATCTAATCTATCTATATTTCTATATATCTGCTCATAGTTGCAAGAGCAGAACTGTCAGCATTTTATGCTACAGGAAATGGATGCTGTCACAGGAATATGTGATCCAACTTGGCTCTGCTTATTCTGAGCCATTTAGGTTTTTTTCAGGATTGAACTATAAGCCTCCTGTAATTAAATTGTCTTTGAGGTTTTTATGTCTTGATTCTGGCAAGCCAAAACTTTTCTTCTGCAGCAGTGGGCTGGGATCCTGTTCCAAATTTAAATGTAGAAAAAGTTAACAGTAATTCAAGGAACTGACCAAGCTTCCAAATATTCCAGAATTTTAGTCTGTGAAGCTGAATGATGTAGTAGATGACTGTGTCATCTCTTTTTCTGCGCAAACTTGTCTCAGGCAGATGCTTATTACAATGTGTGGCAATATTACCTTTTCTTCCATTAAACTTTTAACAGTAAAACCTCACTAATTCTCATCTGGGTAATCTAGAAGGTGAATTATTACTGCAGTGCTCCTGATTTCCAGAGTTGAAGTTGAGTCCAACCCAAACTTTTCCAGAGAAGTGGATATTCATTTTGTGTCCCAGTCAGCCAGTCAATCACATGGTAAATGTTAAGAGCAGGAATAGTTCCTCAGTTTTCTAAGTTATTTGTTGTAAAGTTTACGAGAAAAAAATCAAGACTACCTAGTACACCATCCTATGAAAGATGCATTTGAAATGGAGGAGAAAGGGGGTGGCTAGTGATGAATATTTGTTGTTAAGAAAGTGAATGTAGAAGTAGCAACTCATACCAAGTCACTGGTCAAACTTAGCCACGTTCTGATGTGTAATTGCAGAAATATCAGTGCTTGTAAATAAAATTCCCTTCATGACAGGATGATAGGAAAGCTCTGGGAACAAGTCCTAATGTAGACTGAGTGTCCTGCCAGTAACCTTCACTGTGGTGACGTGGGAGGAACCACCCGTTGGAGGAGTGCAGATGGCTCACACTATTAGAGATGTCCTCGACAGGCTGGTCAACTCTTTCTTATTTAATTTCAGGACAACAGGGAGCACGCTATTAATTGTAGAAGTGACGTGGATGTGCAGGACAGTGCCCAGCTCTGTAAGCAGGACCTAAGCCTGAATCTCCCCTCCATCTTCTCATACTTGGGGCTGATGGCATTGAGGGCTGGACCAGGGTCTACTAAACAAATTCCTTCCTTTGTAAGGTGTCTTTTCTGGCTCACAGCAGAAGAACCCAAGCTGTGAATAAACACCAGTGTGACGATGGGACTCTCTGGTTTTGCTTAATGGTATAAATGATTTTAACTTTGTTTCTCAGTTGTGTCTTTATAAAAAAAAAGAATTGCTCAGAGACAAGTCAGGAACAGAGGCACTTCAGACTGCAAGTCCAACAGAGCTCATGTATGTTCTTCTCTGATTTGGGAAGCTCTACCATTCGACCCCCCTTTGGTGGTGGTTGACATGGTGCAATACTTAAACGTGTCTCTTGTGTGCCACTTGGCATCGTTTTGTAGCCAAAGTGAGAAAGTATGTATGCCTAGAGACTACAGGGATCCTTCAGTTCATTCTGGCAGGGAGCATGGTGCTCCTCTCATGACTGCTGGGTGAGCAGGCTGAGGGCTGGCTGCCTCCCTGGCTCAGCAGTGCTGTACATCAGCTCCAGCTCCCGCTGCTCCGGCCTCTTGCCAGGGATGTCTCACAGGTTCAGTTCTTCTGGCTGCCAGCCCAGGCAGCTGATATCTCCCAGGCAGTGTCCCGCTATTGGATATAGATGGGGGCTAAGGAGAACATTAGTAATCAGAGCAACTCCACCCTATATGCTGGAGATACGGCACCCTGCTGGGAGATTCCCCGTGGAAAACTCCAGTAAGCCTGATAAGAATCCATCAACTGAACTTTGATGTCTGCAGGTTTCAGCTGAAAAACATTTAACCTAAGGAACTGCTAAATCTGATGTGTTCCCAAGAGGATCTGGATGAGGACAAGCTAAAAATTTATTTAGAGGTTTTACCATAGATTTGTGGGGTTAGTGTGGTCCAGCCAGAAGGAAAATGTTTTCCTTTCTATGAGAGGATTCTGTTACCAGCTACCCTATAGAGACCAGATCTTGTAAGTTGTGTTTTGTTAGAAAAAAAAGCTTCTCAGATGGAGCTTTGCCCAAAGAGATTCAGGCTATGCCTGTGTTTTTCTCATATTAAATAGCTTTCATTCAAGTGTTTGTGCTGCTCAGGTGATGTCTGTGGAGGCCAGAATGGCTCAAGGGATTTTATTCCCTGCATTTTTCTAGTGTACAACCCTGGAGGCTTGCACAGCTCTAAGGAACATGCTGGCCCCACTGCAAACTCTATCTCCTAAGTGCAGAACTGAATGAAGGAATCATAATACAGTGCAGCAGGTGAAGTGACCTTCTGGCTCAACAGCACGGAAGGGTTGGAAGCACAGGAGGAGCAGCCCAGGCTGCAGACGCCAAGGGGGAGCGGAGGCGACTGGCACG
>NW_008616923.1:17805-35376 GCF_000691845.1 Merops nubicus | reverse complement strand
AGGGGAGGGGACTGGCACGCGGGAATGCAGAGGGAAGATCTGCTCCAGACCCAGGCAGTAATAAAGTCAAGCTGCAAAAATACTCTTTTTTTTTTTTTGATGGGAGACTTTAGGAATTCTGTCAGTTATCCCTGAAAGCCAGGCTGCAGCCTCCACACGGCTTTCTCCAACGTGTGGATGTGTAGGTTCACATCAAAGGGTCTGGTTCATACTAACTTTGGAGCTGCTCATCATGGCCCTGCAAAGCATTCCAGTGCTTATGCAACGAATGTGAATCATTTCATTGAACTTATTGAAACTGCCAGTGTATTTACAATGAGGTGTTGGAGTGCTTTGCCTGGTTATAAGGACCTCTAGAAAAGAAAAAAGTGATTTAGTGGAAACATTCAAGTGCTTCTAAAAAAGAAACTCCTCCTTCCTGCTGGACTGGCTTAATTCAAGTGAGAGTTACCACAGCACCTCTTCAGGTCAGATTAGAAAAAGCAGATAATGCAGGGTAAAAGAGCATATTTTGAAAATAAATTACGTCTTTGGGCATCACTTCCAGTAACTTTTTTAGCGACGCAGCATTACTCAATGCATCATAGGGTGTGTTGGGTGGATTACACTTTACTGTATGGTGTAAGATTGTTCTCATTTGGAAGGAGAAATGTCTGACAGTATTTGGAAGGGCCTTCAGCTTGTCCATAAAAGACCTTTGTTTTTCAACTGCTCTGCTGTTACGCACAGGAAAAGTGATGTTCTATATAACTAAGTTGTAAAAAACCCTCCGTTTCTGGTTTTAGCTCTAACTTATTACCAGTGTAGGCAGATGTAAAATACTTGCTTTTGTTTGCTTGCTTTTATTCTGAAAGATTAATGATGAAGAGGGTTGCTTCATATTTTTAATGCACAGAAAGATAAAAAAGGCTGTGTAAGATAGGACCTAATCCTCAGATTTTTAATACAAATTCTGCCAGCTCCGTAGTGTCTGATCTGTGCTGTTGCTCACAGAGATGACTGAATTCATGCAGATTATTTCCTTCCTACATCACAAGTAACAGCTGAACACACAAATCCCAGCCTTTCCCAGTCAGAACTGATCGGTTGCCTCATGTGTAGTTTGGTAATACACAGAAAGTGGATTTGAACATGGCACAGGGAACTAAGCAAGAGTCATTTTTGCCTGCTTTGTAACCCAAACCACAGAATTCATCACGAGGTCTCTGTAGCAACCCGGATGCTTTAGTCCAGTTACCAGCTGTGAGGTAAAGATATGTGAGCTTCAGTAGGCATAACTGCACCTAGAAAATTGGCAGAGGGTTGGGTGCTCCCAGGAGTGGCAGAGGTCTAGTCTGAACAAAGACTCGCACTGAATGCAGCTCAAAGTCATCACTGGTTTTGCCTCTGACCTGTTTCTTCCCTCTAATCAATAGCTGCCCTTGTAGCATCATTTCAATTGACTGAAATGGTGATAACTCTGCCACAGATGGTCCTTGTGCACTTAACAATATTAGAAGGGCACTGTAATGTGCTGTCTCTCTTTGGCACTGTTCCCTGAGGCAGCTAGAGTCATTCCAAGGAATGGCTCCTCACTCCCAAGCGTCTACAAGAAAGTGTCCCAGATGCTCATCTCTGACAGACAGTGGAGAAGCTGAATCAGAGAACAAGGAATTTCAAAAGAAATGGTATAAAAACTATTTGCACTGTTTGCCATTTAGAAACCAGGTTGTCTGTGCCTTTTGCAAAGTGGCCCAGGAAAGATTCACACAGTGTCCTGAAGATCCTGGAGTCTCATTTCCAGTAACCATCACAGCAGAAACAAGGCTGGCGTGCCCTGTGGTTTGGCTCTCCTCACCGTGGGGCACTGCAGAGCTTCCCCACAGAGGACATAACACTCCATAAAAAGTTCAGCTCCACTGTGCCAGCCACAAAGAGGAGCATTACACAGACCACTTCATTTGCTACAGTTGCTTGTAAGAAATGGAAAGGAAAAGCAACTCTGTTATCACAGCTGCCTTTGTAGGGACACTGGGTGGGTTTTATGACCCTGTTACAAGCATTTTATTACTTGAGAGTAATTCTCAAATAATTCTTCTTTTGTTTCCATCTCGTTTGGAAGTAAGATGATTTGGGGATAAATACCTACTTTTCAACCAACAGCCCTTCCTTGGATTCTTAATAAATCTTAGGAGGAGTTTTGAGTCATGCACGTGCAAACCCACATGCCAGGGCGTTTGTAAACCAGCACCAGCCTCCTCTGTTGCCATCCTCTTGCTCCTCCTACTGCCCTGCACCGTGCCTGCTCCAAAAGCAACACAGCCCTTTCCCATCGATGTGGCAGCTCCTTCCCCTTCCTCTCTCCTCCTGACTTTAGTATGTCGATCTGCTGCCCTGTTTCACTCAGAAGACCAGGACTCCTTAACCTCAGATTGCATTTTCATTTTTATTTTTGTTGCTATGTCCCTTAACTGACTAGCTTGTGGTCACCTAGCGAAAAGCCAAAGGACAGTCAGTGTTAATTTGGGGGAAAAAAACCACCTCACAAACGTTAGATGTTTTAAAAACAGTGCTATGTTGTATGCTGCCCATCCTCCTGGCTCTCATCATTTCTAAATCTACAGCTCTCCAGAAGAACACGCTCCTTAGCACAGTGGGATGCTAATTTGGTTGGAGTTGTGGGTTGCAAAGCTCTGCAGGGACCCAGCGGTGCCACTAGAGGCAAAGCCTCACCCAGGTTCCTGTGGACACGAGGAGGTGAAGGGCCCTTGGTGGCCCTGGAGATGTCCCAGAGTGGCTGGTTCCTGCACCACCAGCAGCCTGGCCAGAGCGGTGTGGGGCTCAGCAAGGTTGAGCTCTCCCTTCACACTGATTGAACTCCACTAGAAAATATTATGTTGTCTATTGGAAGTCCTCTAAAAGCTTCTTGGTCTCCCTCCCAGAAGAATAGACAAGTTATCTCATAGACTTGTGCAATTCTTTATCAGAAGACGTGGTGAGCTCAGCTGGCAATGCCCCTGGCCGAGGCTGCCAGAGGAAGAGCTAATGCTGGGCAAACCCCACTGTGTCTCACTGGGCTTTTCCCAGTGGAAAAAAGTCAACTTCATTTCATATCAGCTGGAATTCCTGCAGTGTGCAGTTTTGTTTTGATAATAGAAGCTGGTCCTTTTAGATTTGGATAGTTGCTTTTCCAATGGTGTGAAGGTGTAAGAGCGTGGGGATGCCTCTCACTCACCAACGTGTACAGGAGGGGAGCACAGCACAAGAAGGTCAGTGCTTGCCAAGATCCTGCAGAAAAATAACCTGAATGAGATTTGAAGTTATTGTTATTAAATACATGAAGTTATTATAATTAAAATACATGCTTTTAGTCTTCTGCCATTAAACAAGTCACTCGTCCTTAGGATGACCCATTTTGTGTCCCACAGTACCACAGAATTCAGCAGTGCCAGTGCTTATGGAAGAGGTGCTAAATGGTGGATGCACAGAAGCCTCATCCTCACCTCCCCCAGAGCCATCAGCCACAGCCTCCATTCTCCATCAGCCTGGCTGGATTTAAACAAGTGATAAAGCGTGGGGATTTTTCTGTAGCCTCTGAGCAACCTTCCGCTTTTTATGTTTGTATTTGTATCTGCAGGTGGCATCTGAGCCATAGGACAAGTTAATTGAAAGCCTACTTTAATCATAAAATGTGAGAAATAGCTGGAGGGTGAAATATCAGGCTGGGATTATGAGACTAAAGCTATGTTTTATAAAGGAAAACCTTGTGCCTGGCAAGTGTCCTTGTAATGTTGCAAGACCCAGAGGCGTTGAATTAATTCCCAATACAGCTGAGTTCTAATCATCCAAATAGATCAGGGACCCAGCAGCAATCCATCCCCCACCAAGGGATGCAAAGCCACTTCCAAGCAGCGTGTTGGTGTCCCTGAGATGCTGTTGTGTGTGCAGCCACCACTGGTGCTACCTCAGTCAACAGAATCTCACACCTCAATGGCACAGAGTGATGCTTGGTTTTGTTATTTTTAAATAAAGATGTGACATCCACTTATTTAGATAATACAAGTAGGAGGACGTAGCTCATGCTGAGATAATGGAGAATGGGGTAAAAAGGCAAAGCAGGAAAATAAGATTTCTACAGAGGAGCTGGCAATCTCTGGCCAAATGTCCATTTATTTTGAGGAGGCTACATTCCCAAAAGGACAAGGCCAATAATTTGCCCTCTGAAGGTTATCATAGGCATTTATTTTAAATTGACAGAATAGGGTGTGGTATCTCAGGCCATGGGTGGAACGTGGATTTTTGGGTGTTTTCCTGATTTATGATTGGAAATACTTAAAAAGCAATTTCTGTTTTGCAGAAGAATAGCTATGTCATCTTCCTGTGAATAACACAGGGTGTTCACATCTCCATGGCAATTGGACATGAGAAAATAAACAGATGTCTTGAGGTTCTGCTACAGAAGAGTCCTGTAAAGGTTTGAGGTTTAATGTTGCTGGTGCACGTATATGCCTTTGCCTCCACATTTCTCAAATATAACAAGGCTTGCCGTGGGGCATGCTACCATTCATGGGGGAAACAAGTATCTGAAGAGAACTATGGCTGGAAACATTTTCATTAACTTTGTTTTAAAAATATTGGAGAAGATTTTAGAAATAAGGCACTTGACTCAACATGCCTAGCCTTTATTTTCATCTGCCCTAATCCTATCCTCAGCTTTCATTTCGTATCCTAATTCCTTTCCTCTTTCAGAAATGAATAGAGGCATCTCTTAAATTCCTGTCTCAGCCCCCTGCTCTCTGCAGGCTGCAGTGCAGCAGCTCCTCCAGGAAGAATTCTTCTGCTAAATACCCTCCTGCCCAGCACAAGCACTTGTATGGCTTTTTCTGGCGTGTTTTCATGGACACGCACCCACACACTTACACAGACCCCTCCTCACCCCCCCAGCTTCAGGAAGCTGTAAGAGACCATAGCAGTCAAATGAATTTGAGCCTTTATTTGACCAAATGTCAGAATTTGTTGACCTTTCTGGTGCAGCTGCAGAGCCCTTCTGCCCGAGCCAGCTCCTGGGGGGCTCGGCGTGGCTCAGGGGGGACTTTTGGGCCTGGGAAGGTGCTGCAGAGGTTTTGGGTTGCATTTGCTACGTGGCTAGCGGCGATGAAGAGGAGGGGAGTGTTCCTCTGGAAGCCAATTGATTCTTGTTGATATTTCACCGAGATGAGAGTGCAGCTGCTCAGTGCTCAGCACTGTGCACAGCCCTGCACACCCGCTGCTCTCCCAACAGGCTTCATCCTCTCCACAGAGGAGGCAAAGAGTGGAAGGGGAGCATGGGGCAGTGAGGGGGGCAGGTCTCTGCTCTGGAGCAACACCAAAGCCTCCAGACCCCCCTCCCAGCATCTCATCCACAGCATTTCTTATCCTTTTGGTTTTTTTCATCCTTAACTGCATCTGATGGGCTGCAGTTGCTGGATCCCCCCAGACCCTGTGGGAGGGTCTCTGTTGTGCAGTTGAGGATTGAAGTGTAAATAAAGTGTTTTTTGGAGAGCCAGCCCAGCTCCAGCGATAAGCCTGGGGGAAGAACAGTTCAGAGTCTGCTCTGCACATCCCTGCCAAAGTGACCGCTGACACGTGGGGCGTCCAGGAGTTTTGGGAGTTGTCAGGTTTGCTCTCACTTCATATAAATTGCTGAGAAGAGAGAATTTTATCCTCAAAGAACAACAGAAAGAGGTATTGAAATTGCATTCAACACACTTTCCATCTTTTCAGTACCCTTTAATTTCAGACGTGTCGTTCCGAGTTGGCTGTACTGAAATAATTATAAGGTGTTGGAGTTTATCATCTTCCTGGGTGACAGCTGTACCTGGAAAAAATCAATGAATAAAAGCCATGTTAACAGTTACCCCGGGCTGGTTGCCTGTGTGAGCCAAGTCCTCTGCTCTGGAGCTCAGCTCTTTGCAGTTGACAGTCCATTTATTTAAAAGCTGTTAAAATACCCAAATATTTTTTCCCTAGGAATTTGCTGAAATTGAATGTAATTAACTTCTGCATTTCTAGCAAGCAGTTAAATTGGGTTTGTTCCACATTAGCCAATAAAGCTCTCAGGATAGAAAGCTGTTTTCCTGCCACAAGGAAGCAATAATAATATTTTGCTCTTAAAACATCAGCGTTCATCTGAGGGTCACAAAACATTTTGGAAAGGTGGGCCGGTGCAAGAGCTGGTGTGTACACATACATACACACATATATATACACACGGGCCATCTGTCAGGGGCATTTCTGTCACAATCTGGTGTCTCTAACTGCAGTCGCAGCTGGTTCTGCCTGGGGTGAAAGCTGACCCTCACCAAGGAAATGTGTGAACTTCCAGCCCTCTGAATTCTTTAGAGGTGGCTTAAAAAGTTTGAAAACACCCATTCAGTCTCTTTTCCCCTCTACCTCCATAAAAGAAAAAAAAATGGGAATTTTTTGATTAAGCTTTCTGCTAAAAAACCCCGGCTGAGCAGACAAACCCCCTTGGCTCACGTTGGCTGGAAGATTTATTCGGGAGGCTTGGGGGGAGCTAATTTTCTTGAATGGTTTCAATGGTTTCAATTTCATTTCTAAGCCGAAAGAAAATATATTTTGCAACCTGCATTTTTTTATTAAATACAATGCTGTTTTCTAGCCAACCCTAAGTCTGAAAAAAAAAAAAAAAAAACCAACACCAAAAAACCCAAGCAAAAACTAACATGATCCAATCTTGGGGGCCAAGGAAAATCCTTTCTGACCTGGGTAAGAGGCCAGCGCGCTCCGGGCAGGCGCAGGAGCATGGGGAAAGGTCAAGGCAGGATTTCTGGAGAGATTTTTTCCTCTCCAGGAAAGCTCAATGGGAGGCCCACCAGCCCAGGATCTCTTCCTTTTATCCAGCTAGTCATTCAGGCTCTCTGTCCCTGGCCAAATGCCTGTCCCCTCAGCAAGCCCTTTGGCCCCTCTCCTCTCTGTCACGGGACTGGTTCCCCCTTGGTCGTTTGAGCAGTCAGTGGCCAAGCCTCTTCACATGGTCTTGGGAGATTTATCTTCTCCTGGATTTACCTCACACTCCTGGCTGCGCTCTCCTCTCCCCCAGCACTGGCCAAGTCTGGGTTGGCCTCTCTATTTTTTCAAACTTCTGAGATGCTCCTTCTGCTCCGGTGCATGAGAAGCGTGGCCACACACATGGAGGCACTGCCTTGACTCCTTCCCGTGGAGGCAGATTTCCCAGGAAGGGGCCATGAATAGTCTCTTTCAGCCTGAAGCCAGAAGGCATCAGTCTCATTTGCTGAGTGACGTTTTGAAGGGGAAGTCGTATGACTCTGCCTGATGTCAAATGACAAAGCCTAGCACTCTCCTAGAGAATTGTTTCCAGTTGCTTTCCAGCAAGTGAAACGAATCCAGCCCAGACCAGCCCGGACTACCCGGATTCACCCACCCATGAGCAGATGAAATTGCATAACAGAGCGTTCAATGAAGTGATTTCCAGAGTGAGAAGATAAGGGAATAGATCACATTTCATTACAAAAGCAGCAGAGTCAGTTCAGAGATTTAGACTTAGGAGTAGCTGTGAGGGTGGAAATAAACCAGACGTCTTTCAAAATATACTTTAAGATCCTTTGCCAAACATCTATTCTTCTTCACCTTTCAACAAACACTAGCCTTTTTAATTAAAAAGGAAGCAAATTCCATTATTATGAGCTGCTGACTGTCCATAGGAGAAGAAACATCTGTCCCGTGTTAACTGAACTTCCAGAAGGATTTTATTTCCCCAAAATGCCTCCTTTTTATAGGGTTTAGCTTTATTAATACTATAAATGCAACAAATTGTATCAATTTCAATATCCACTGCATTTTCTTCAAAATGAGCTGTACATGTGGCTTTTAGTAACCCTGGCTGTAAGCCACAGCAGAGAAATCTTTATGAAATGCAGTGAAATTTTTATGAAATTCAATGCAGTCACTGGAAGTTTTGCCACTAACTTTGCTGGAGTCACTTTTCCCCTTCTGCTCACTTTCAACTCATTTCTTTCTCCACACAAAGGGACAATATCTGTCCCCTGCTGCCACCCGGACCTGAACCAGGCTGGCCAGGCCATCCCCTCCCTTCCACCCACACGTTTATTAACTTCCCCAAACCTGCACCACCACCATCTGCTTTCCTCCCTCTTGCATTGCTGAAGGCAAGTGCAACCCCAAGCGGTCTCCAGGCCACCTGCCTGGGATGCAGCCAGATTAAATGCAGGCAGGTCTCAGGTCTGAGGCTACATCTGCACCCTGCAGAGATCAGCCTCACTATTTGGTGTCTAGGCAACATAAATTAGGCTTCCTGGAGCTTGGCAGGAACACAGCCACTAATTTACTGAGGTAGGCAGGAGGACCTCAAGCTGCATCACAGCATGAGCTGGTGCAGGATGTGCTCCCCCATCCCTTGGCAGGATCATGACCCCCACCCCTCCCTCCTTTGGTCCCTCCCATCCTTCTCCTCTGCAGACAGCTGGTTCCAGTACAAGAGCTGACTCACCCTGGGCTGCCTTGACTAGCTACAGTGGATGCTGCATGGTATAAGCTTGACAGGTATTAACTACCCTTCTTGGGCTTACTCATAGCTTCCAGTTTTATCAAACTGCAGTAGCTACACAGAGCTCCTTCTCCTTCCCAGGCACTCAGCATTCACCACCTTCTAGGGCATGTCCTAAAATGGAGGAGAACACATGAACCATCACTAAGAAAACAGAGGTTATGAAGACCTGGAAATCAGGTGGTTCTTTTGGGTTTGATCCCCATTCTTCAGTGCTGGGCACAGCAAGGGAAAACAGCCCGAATGACTCCCAACATCAGGAGAGATTCTTGTTGTCTGGAATCTAGGGAGGCTTCAGACTTTCTGGGTAGCAGCACATGTTGCTACATATGCACAAAATGCTTGGCTTGGGTGTTTTATTTAGCTTGGTTTGTTTTCCAGTTTCCACTTCAGGTTTTGGAACTGGCCTGTTTTTCACACCTGAGGTTCACAAAAGGTCTGTAGATCTGTGCTAGACAGGAGGGAAGGGGGCAGGAGATGCCTGGCAGGGAAAGCTATGCCTCCAGGCTCCAAAGGGTCATTATTTATGTACCCACAGTGTCACTAGCTGGAGCAGTGATTGGAACAGCAGACCAGAGCACTGAGAGATGTTTTATTTTGAGGGAATGGGACTCCTCCAACAAGTGTTGCACTCACGGGTGGAATTTTTAAAGTAAATGGAGCCACTGCTCTGCCTCTTGTCCCAGGGCCCTGACCCAGAACCTACTGCAGCCAATGGAAGTCTTTCCATCAGCTTAAACACACACTTAGGATGGAATCTGAGGTACAGAAACACTAGATCTTGTGCACAGAAAAATAATCAGAAAAATTCTGTTGGCTGCAGTTGTTCCCGTCTCGCATGTTTGTGGATTTGTCTGGCCGGACACATGGTTGGAAGAAAGAATTAGGACTACACTCATTCCCCCTGGAGAATTAACTTCCCTTATTCACATCTGACCAAACCACCAACCCCAACAAACATCTTGACACCGGACTCTTTTCTGAGATGGTTGCTAATCTGCGATGGAAATGAGACTAAAAGGGCCACATTCCATTGCTAAACTGGTGAGGCTGGACTGTGCATAATTCAGGGGCAAAAATCTGTTTGAAGAACTCTAGATAAACCCATCTTGCTCACAAAAAATTTTTAGCTGGAGATATGCTCAGCCAGTGGGGCTTAGGAGGCTGAGATCCTCACTCCAGCTTGGCCATGGGCCCACTGGGTGATCAGGACACGTCACCTTTGTTCTGTGTGGCTCATCAGAGGCTCTTGAGTTACTCTGCAGCTACAAGTTCCTGGCAGTCCAGATGCTTCACAGCTATTGGGTTTTTCCTTCACACTCCTGGGCACTCTGTAGAGAATTCTTGCATAAGAGAGGCTCTGGAGGCACAGTCAAGTCAGATGTAAATCCTGGTGTTGGAGTGTCTCCAAGCCCTTCCTACAAACCTGATGCTTTTGCTGACAGATCTTTTGCTCCTGCCCAGTTCTGTGCCCACTGAACCTGCTTTTATACATCCACTGGGAGAAATGATTGCTTGTTGAAAAAAAAAGTTAATATGTGATGAAAAATGATGGTGCTGGTGAAGCAGCCCTTAGTCAGAGGCCTGAGCTGAGGAAGTTCATGACTCACAGGGAGTACAACCTTACTTTTATTGGTACACTTCCTGGCTTAGGATCCAGCTGAACGACTGTGCAGCCAACTTATCTTCATTGCCATTAATTCACCTGTTTGTGCTAGACGTGAATTTGCCCCAGTATTTATATGTCTGGTAAAGATCCAGTTGCCTTTTGTTTGTTTGTTTGTTTGTTTGTTTGTTTTAAACTTGGGCTTTCACAAATGACAGTGAGGAGAAATATTAATCTGAAACGTGTCTACTAAACCTGTGATTGCCTTGAGCCAATGAGAAGCTGTGATTAATTTTAATCCTCTGAATGTTCAAATGCAAATCCAGAAATCTGAATTAATATATTTTGCTGGCATCACCAAAGGATTGTGAAACAGGAAATTAAGAGCACAATAACTTAAAACAAAAGCTTATGAAGAAATAATGGCAGTGGAATGGGTAATGAGGCCGAGGGAAGGTTGGGCTCTTCAGAGAAGCCTGTAAGAGCCAAGTACCAGTTTGGTGGGATCTGGGGACCTAGTGCCCCTTTAGTTTCTGGAAAATCCCAGTTTAAAGCAGTTGAGAAACATTTTATTGCAAATTTATATATTCATAGTAAAAATTCTTAATAAAATTAGTTCTCCTCTGACCTTGTGCTGAGTCCCAGCTAGAGCCTTTGCCTGTGGGTATTCCTGGAGTCTATTGTCTGCAGCAGAGGCTCCCATTTGTGTTACATGGGAGGAGCTGAGATGTCTCCCTCATCGTGCCAGGGAGATGCTACATTTAATTGCTTCTTGTTACTGATACTGGGCAGCAGCCTTACAAATGCAAGATATAAAATGTATCTGGGCTTTTTTTTTGATTCTGTAAATTTTGGCTGTGCATTGTCAACTGATCTCTAGTGTCATTTATCATATTAAAAAGTGACATAAGTATTATTCGGACATGAGGACTACCCTACTGAATTACTTACAGAGATTTAATAGGTGATAGATGTTTCCATGAGGAACAGGTATCACGAGTGAATACAGTCATATGAGCAATAGATAACAAGTCATAAACACTAACTCTGTAACAACAGATTAATCATCATTAGCCCTCTCTGGAATATTTATAATTGGAGTCAGATCATTCATTTTCTGCCTACAACCAGCAACAGGTTAACCAGCCCCTTTTATCACTGAGCTACACCTCTGGAGGCCTGATCCTGATCCTATTTTCAATCCCAAGGGGCTCAAAATGATGTTGCTCCATACTGTGTGAACTGGTGCTTCTGGCACAAGGTGCTGGGCTCCTTCCTGGTGACCACAGGCAAGGGATGTCATCCTGCTCATGCTCTCCTAAAAATACCCCACAGATTTCCTAACCCGTATGCTACTCAGGTCCAGGGGGAATGAGTTTGGGAGTTCGTAATGTCTCTCTTTCTCATGCTGCCAGTCTCTGCTGTCTGTAGTAGTCTGGGATGATGTCTGAGCCTGTGGAGCTGAGGAATTGTGTGTGTGCCTGTGTCAGCCACTGCCGGAAATTCAGCATCTGGAATCGATTGTGCCAGTCATCCTGAGCTGAGCTGGAAGCCAAAAAAGCTTCAGACTGCATGGGTGCATTTTTTGACTCCATGCTTGTGGGATTTTTAAAGCGCAGAGCAAACTCAAAACAATCCAAATCCCAGCATCTCACATCCTCACAAGTGGACTTCACATTCTTTGGTTTCAAGGGTCAAATTGTGGCCGTTGTGCAGGAGCTGGGGACATCTCCCTCCTCCTGCCCCTTCAAGCAGCACCCACCATTCCCAGGCTGAAAACAGCCCCTCCAGAATCCCACATCTGTCTCCATGTCAGGGACCATCCTTGTGCTGTCTGCCTTCCTGTCTCTTTGGGTGAATGCACACCAGGAAGAAAAATCAAGAGCAAAGGGAGGAAGAAGGTAGGAATGGAGGATGGTGGGCTGCCATCATGCAGATCCTCATGAAGCAGCCATGGGATGCTCTAGGTTACCCTGAGGACCACACCACCCCTCCACTGCCTCCAGAGTGGCAGCAGAACATGAGGATTTTTACCCCTCTGCCATTGCTGAGCTCAGTTTTGCTCTATTTTAGAGAGAAAATTCTCTCTGAGATTTTTAGAGGCTGCGACATGACGCCTCTGTGCTGCAGGAGCAAGAGGGTGGTTCAGTGGCCATGCCCAGAGGCTGGTGCACACAACAGGCCCCTGGGAGAGGAGCTGGAGAATCACCCTGCTGTGGCTCAGCCTGGGATACCTGTCAGGGTAAAGAATGGCTGCCACCTTTGTGGCACATGCTGCAAAGCTTTACAGTGGCATAAACCTGGGAATAAATAATTCCTGGGTGATGGCACAGTCTGTGGTGCAGCTAGTGGGGGATTTTGCCTGTTAGAGGCTATTCTAGAACCATGCTGCTCAGATGGTGAAAAAGCCCCTCATTCCAGCCTCAGCTGGTCTGTGGTCAGTTAACCTCACCCGTTCCCCAGCAAAAATTGCTTTCAAATAGCTCTTCTCTCTCACAGGTATTATCTTTCCAAGTATTTATAGAAAGCAATTGGTGTCCATTCTCATTCCCATTGACTGAAGACATCGTTTCTCAGAATCTGCCTTTGAGGAACTCCCCCTGTGACATGAGCAGCCACTAGTTCCTTTTTCTGCTGCTGATTTGGCATTTCCCTTCTCAATGCAAAATCGGTGTTGTCTCTTTAGCTGAGGAAATTACCTAACCAACAGTTCCTTATTAATGTGTTTGATTTTCCTGACCATACCTAAGCAAAGGCTTTACTGAAGTCTTGGTACCTGAGAGCTACCACATTCCTGTTCTCTAGAAAATCATGTATCAAGGCAAGATTCTGTTGGTGTAACCAGTGTTACCTTTGACAACTTTCAATATGTCTTGATCCTGTTTTTCTACAGCAGAACATGGAAAGAGACTTTGGGCACACTCAGGTGCTAGAATGGTTATTCCATGTATGAAATGCAGTGATTAAAGGAGAAACTTGAAGGAGATAGATATGGTCATCTTAAAGAAGACAGATAAAACGTCAGGAAATTAGATTTGGAGCAAAATGAAAATGCTTTGGGTTATTAAATCTAAGAAAATCCTCCATTCTGATGGATTTGAGACAAGTGAAAAAAAGAATATCTGTGTTTCTCCTTTGAGGTTTCCTTTTGATGCATGACATTTTGGAAGACTTTAGGTCCTGACAGGGTAAATGAAACTACATCTAAGGAAGGAGACTCTCCCCTAAAGTCCATTATTTCTGCCTTTCTCATACTTTCTGGCCACCTTTCCTTCCCCTCTTCTCCCCTGCCAAGCTGAGGGGTTTGGTGCCAACCGGTGGAAGACTTCTAGCAATGAAAAATATGAATGCTTCTCTTTCAAAACACTAAAATAAGCAGCAGGAGGCACTGTCCATGTATGATGAGCCTTCAAGGCTGAAAAGGACTTGATCTTCCCATCCCTGATCAGGGCTGCCTTGTGCCAAAGAGATGGGAGAGATTCAGATCCAAATCCCCAAGAACCATGTTGGGTTCAAGGCAGGACTTCAAGAGCTCAGCACAGTCTTGCCACCCTGGATATCCAAGCTCACAGTGGGTCAAATAGAAGTTACATGGGATGTCTTCTGTCTCTCTGGTGTGCTGCTTTCTGTGCCAGTCACTTTGGAGATCCCCTAAAGCAAGTCAGCTGGAGCACAGCGTGTGGCCCCATGGTGGGGGACATGCACAGGAAACCCCAAAAGCTCTTTCTCTGTAGATACAAACCCAGGTTTGTTCACATGTCCTTTCATGTACTGCTCTTATCTTCAGCCTCATGTGACTGATGAAGGGCAGGGACTGCCCGGGTGTCAGGTGAATGTCTCTCTTTTTCAGAGATGCAGGGGAAGGCAGCTCTGACACGAGGTCTGAATCTGGCTGGTTGTCCTCTGGCTTTGCCATATGAGTGTGTCCAAACCCCTGTTTTGGGGGTAGAACTGTGCTGCAGTTTCCCAGGATAGATTAGTAAGGCTGAACACTGGAAGTGTCATAAGAAACTGAATAGCAGCCTGTTGCAATGTTTTACTTTACTGCCTTAAAAAAATACATGTTGTAGGAGCAAAATGCCCCTCAGCCCCCCAAACTGATTTAGTGATTCAAATATTCCTAAGCTATCACCTCCCTTGATCCTGCCACAGAATTTGTGCCAAACTCCAGCTAGCAAGTGATCACTGAGGGATGTTTAAGCTGAGAAAACAAATAAACCCTGGTGCATTCTGAAGGGATGCAGATTTTCACTGCATATGAGCCTTGACAACATACATTATGTCTACATTCAGCAACAAATCTGTTATCTCCTGGCCTCAAAAACATGCCACAGATCCAAGTTACAGAAAAACAGCTGCTACAAAAAGGGGATGTGTAACTAGTTACCAACAAAAAAAAAAAATAATCCACAAACCTAAACAAATGTGAACTACTACAATGTCTTGCTGCTTACCACAACAGAGAGAGCAGATCTGGTTTAGAAGGGAAATGATGCAAAGCACTGATCTCCAAATCAAGAACATCCCAGCAAGACCTCCCACAGCAACAAAAGAATTAAAAATAACAGAGCAAGAAGGACAGGGCAGACAGCATTACCTGGGCTGCACAATTAGATCTAGAATCCCTCACTGCTATGATGAAAACATTTACTGATTCAACCACTTCCACTCTGCCCCTGTCCCTCCTGGCATTGCAGTGTGGTGCTCCAAGCCTTGCTACTGTGAGCCTGTGCTTACTGCAGTGATAAAATTCCATAAATTCCACCATACAAAGTGAAGTTTTCTAGATATGGTCTTCAATCCACTACTCTAATTACTAAAATCCAGATTTCTTATCAACCATATAGCTGTGGTTTAGGAGAAAATGGCTTTTAATCTGGCCACAGGGAACATTGCTTGCTGCAGCTTTGGGCAGGAGTTATTAGGTTACATGCACTACCATGTGAATATGGGACTAGAAATGAAGTGGGCCCTCAAGCACACAGAAATTGGCCATGTCTCAATTATAGGGTCACTCTTTGAGAGGCTAGAGTGGACATGGTCAGCTGTTGGCCATGAAGTCATGCCAATGGAAAACAAATGCCAGTGAACGAGCTCTTTGACTCGTGCCTGGTAAATGATAGCTCTTCAAAGTGGGGTAAGAACTGGACTATGCAGAAATGCTTCATTATGATGCATTATACAACAGATAATGTATTCTGAATCTTGGGTCTTAAAATCTCAAATATAACCAGCTATTTATACTCTTGTCTTTTATATTTTAATTCCTTCAACTCTTGCCTCTCAGACATTTCTGCTACGAGCTACTACAGGAACTGTTCAGCTTCATTCCTGGTGTGACAGTAGAGTCTCAGACTGTCTCTGTTTGGATGTTGGAGTCTCAGGTTTGGAACTATTCACTAATGATGATTTTGGCCACTGCTGTGGCATTATCAGGCTCTAATATCTTGACTTCTTCCACTTCAGAAACCAGAGAGCATCTGCCTCCCAGCCACGCAATGGTTACGTGCTGAGGAGCTTTCTGCCCAAGTCTCTGCAGTCACATGAAGTTTAGAAATATGTGAAGAAGAAAATGCCATATAACATTTTCTCCTGCCTAAGTATCTACCACATTATGACTCTGTAATTGCCAAGCTCTTTGCAATATAAAAAGAAGAGCTTATGAAAATTCAGAGGAAAAGCTTCCCAATTCCCTAAAGGACCAAAAATGGGAACAACATATTCTGAAAGTTCATCCTCAGCAGCCAAACTCTGATCCAACACAGATGTAGTTGAATATTGTAGATGGAGAAGATTATCATTTTATGTCTTGTTTCTCTTACGTTATCATTCTCTACATTTTTATGGACTACATCTTTTTTCATATACAAATGCCAATACATATGTAAATTACCACTACTGTGCAAAGGCTTCTTCTGATACCAATAATGGGATGTTTTCATCCCAGGGTTAGATGAACAGCATACTAAACTGCACGCTTTTGACTTTTGAGTATTATACTATTTCCTGATAATAAAAGTATGCAACCCCAGTTTATTGCTCTCCATTTAACAAAGGAAATCAATGTTTATTTTGTATGTCTGAAAAATACAAACTCAATTAAAGGAAGGACCGATGAAATACTGACTCAGGAGCTTCTACACAGACTTAATCACACATGTGGGAGAAACCCCCCTGGAAGATTGATGATGCTGCCCATTGAAAATTATGCCAAAATCTATTGGAACAGGAACAAGATCTGGCCAAATCTTCAAGTGCTCAGCTAGTTTCTTCAGGATAAGGGTTGGCAAGAAACTTCCAGCATCTGCTGCAGGATCCTGTCCTCTGTTGCACATGCACAATTGCTCCTTCCACACTAGCCCACATCTACAAAGAACCCCTGCTCCAAAGGGCAGCCAGCTGGATCTGGGTACCCAGCTTGGATCCCTCAAAGAATTCATCCACTCTTGGTATCAGTTCTGCTGTACTTGACCAATACACTAGAGTGGGCAAAGGCCACACCTGAAAGTGTCCAGACATGTTTTGTAATGCTGAGAGGTGACTGAAATTTGCAGAGCCTTGGTTGGGTGCTTCCCATTCAGTTCTGCTGTACTTGACCAATACACTAGAGTGGGCAAAGGCCACACCTGAAAGTGTCCAGACATGCTTTGTAATGCTGAGAGGTGACTTGCAGAGCCTTGGTTGGGTGTTTCCCATTCACAAATACAACAAATTTCAAAAACCCCTAATGTGGGCTAAAATATCACTGACAAATTTTAACAGGCCTCACTCTCACAGCTCTAGGTCTGATCTGTAGCCCATCAAGAATGGAAGTCTTTGTGCTGGGTCAGGCTGCATCTTCAGCATCATTGTCGGTAAAGCTGAAGTCAGTGACACAATTTTTCAGTCGTGTCATTCAGTGTGATTTAGATTCAGCCACTTTCAGCTGAAAAGGATGTTAGGTAGGACAAAAACTGCACTGAGGGTGGCCAGTTCCACTTCCCTACTGCTGATGGTTTGCGTAATTTGATGGTCCAACCTATTGAAACTACGCAATGTTCTGTTTTTCAATTTCATAGAGAGTGATGTAACTCCAAAACAAGCAATGATTAATGAAATGTCATTCGTCCCACCCATTGCAAGAAAAGTCACACTGCTCCAAGCTTTGCTATTAGACTGAAAACGTGTCTCTAGATGAGCTTCTGCAGCACTGTTTGTGTCAGAGACATGGCAACTGGTTTTCTCTGCCCCAGAAAATTTCATTTACCATGGTAGGGATGCTCTAGGTACATCTGGGGAATGATTCACGTGGTTACAATTGGGTAAATGGTCCCTTGCTCAATATCCTAAGTCATTATATCTGCCAGGTTTTTGTGTTTGTTTTAAAAACCAACAGAATTGGGTTATCTCACGCAAAGCC
>NW_008616923.1:0-17774 GCF_000691845.1 Merops nubicus | reverse complement strand
CGGAAGAGAAAATTTATGAATTTGGGAATGGCTCTTTTTGTGGAAAGGTGACTCTGTCGTGTCTCATGCATCAAAGACCATTTCATGACTGACTGCTGTGGGAGGGGTGCGTGAACCCTGGACCAGGAATTCCCATGGAAACCTCAAAAGTTCAGACAGACTTGTTCACTGCTCAGCTTCATCATCTCTCATCTTCATTAAAGTAAAAATATTATCTAAGCCAGGATATCACCCAGTAAACCTTCCTCTAACTCATAATTGAAGGAGTGAGAGCTGAAAAGGAGAAAGGCACAGCAAACACACAAGGAAAGATGCTGTGTGAAACGTGTCTGCTTCCAGGGTCACACAATCAACAGCGGATGTTTTAGATAACCTCCTGTGGCTGTAACTTGACATGTCAAAGAGCAGCTCTGCCCTACAACCCTTCACTCTTTCTCCCCTTAAGAGGGTAACAGGAGATCTGTCTGTCATCCTGTGAAATTTCTCTTCTCCCATGATGCTAACACAAGTAATTTGATATATATCAGCCTCTGAAGCTGATCTTATATCAAGAGGCTGTGAAGGTAGAAATCCCTCCAAGCTTTGATACTATTTTGGGGATTTATTAAGACATTTCTATGGGGCAAAAGACAGTGCTGAAATGCTCACAGCAACGTGCAGCCCCGGAGGTCTCCTTTGGATGGCTGCTGTTGTGTCAAGCACGGGTAGGAATTGGGGTGACTGGGGCTGACCTGCATGAGATTGATCTCTCTGTTTGTGCCATGGCTTTTTTTGCAGGTAATATAATGACAAGAATGGTTTGCTGAGGAGGAAGTTGGGTTCTAATCCCTCATGGCAGAGCAAATGTGACATGAATGGAGCTGGCAAAAAAGCTTTGCAAAAGCACTGTCACTCAGCAGGTTACTGGGATGAATATTTTTGTCACCAAACAGTGACAATTATTTCTTCCCTCAGGGGATCTCTGTCTTCTCCTCCTCCAGGCAATAGAGTAACATTTGTGTTCTGTTATTCTTATAGAGTGACACGACAGAAACAAAAGAGATATCTTGGATTAGCCCTCATGTACTGGAGGCATGAAAAAACAAGGCCCAAGGAAAGCGCAAACTGGAGGAATTTCTTCAACTTCTTCATCTGTCTAGAAGCAGTTGATCATTTTCTCTCAGCTGGCCCAGCCTGGGGCAGAACTGAGGTGGTGAGCTGGCAAGCAGAAGCATTACTTGATAGGACCACCACTGAAGTAACCAAACCAAATAAATATGCCTGAACTGCACACCAAAGATCCAAACTGAGTTTTGGGGTCCGTTCTCACTGAATCCTTCTTAGATGACATTGCTGTGCTAGAGACAGAGGACAGGGCTCCACTCACCCTCCATCATCACATTTTTAACACAATGACACATACACGAGTCTAAAAGCACTTTTGTTCCCCAATAGATTTAATCAATTCTTTCCTTAACAGAGGTTGATTTTCCTAGTTGTTCTCCTGGCTGCATAATGAAAAATTCTGTAGTAAGGAAGAAAATGCTGCAACAGCTCCTGCTTATAATGAAAACCACATTGTGGCAGAGCCCTGAGGACTGGCTGGGGGAGGTGGAGGCGAGGGGGCTCCCTGGCTCTGCTCACAACTATGATTCAATAAGTCATTTTCAGGGTAAACATATAAATCTGTCCTTCTTGAACAGTATCCAAATAATCAGAAGTATCCCCATTGCCTTATTCAAAATGTTTCTGCTGCTACTGAGGAAATAAAAGGAGTGGATAAAAACAAACACCCTTTGGTGGAAGTCGAAAAAGAAAACATTCAGTGTCAATGCTCAGATGGCCACTGAGTAACTTTGCTTAGAGGCTGAAGTTCTGGCTGCTGCTGATGTTCCTGATAAGGACCCTACCTCACTACTGGCGTCATGCGGGCATTGATGTTGTTGCTCAGAGTGTAAGGATTAGATTTTAGGATGGATGCCCTGGAGAAAAGAAAAAACAGATGGGAAAGAACAAAAAAAAAAAAAAAATCAACAATCCTTCCCCTGCAGCAAATAGGCTTTAGCTAATGGGCAAGTCTGGATTTGTACAGAAAGCAGAACCTACTATCGCATCCTGTTTTCATCCCTGTGCCCTGCTGGGAAAGTTTAAGGCTGGCTCAGTTGAATGGTGAAGAATCAGGAAGAAAATTCTTTTTATGAGGGTCAAAATTGCTGTGTAATCTGCAGTGTCAGATTAAAAAAGCCATTCTGAAAGGTTTTGCATTGCAAATGAAGGCTATTGAGCTGTCCTAACGCAAGCTCTCCCACCCCCAATATCTAGCTCTGTGTATAATGTCATGGAAGAAGTCATTATCTGCTACAATTACTGGCAGGTATGGCTCACCCTGATGTAAAACTGGTGCCTGTAGGAGAAGTTTTCATCCCTACTGCTATTGTTGGCTATCTTGTTTAAAAAGTTGATGCTCATCGTTATCTTACAGACCTTGTTCTGCAGAGGCAGTGATGATCTCAGAGAGCTGGAGTTGCAATGAAGCACCAGATGTCACAGAGGTGTCTTCCTCTGGACAGTGATTCAAACTGAGCAATTAAAAATGGTAATTCTTGAAATCATCTCTCTGGCTATGTTCTAGAATCCATTTCTGCTGTAGAATCCTGAAACTTCAGATCATTCCCTACTGAGATGACACAAATAAGTCTATTGGCCTTCATGGGAACACCAAGAACAAAATGCAATGTCCAGCTTTAACTCATTCCCAGATTGTGCTATTCAATGGTTTTCCTTGCAGGCCCTTCCTTTAAATCCAAGGCTCAACCTATGCTGCTAGTTTAGCTCAGCTACAGTTATAGTTTGTCTATTTAGACAGGGTTACAACCCAGTAAAAAGAGGGTTCAGAAGATGAGCCAGGTTCTCCAAAGTCTTGTTATAGACAACACAAAGGCAACCAAATCATGGCCAGTAGAAGTCAGGAAGATGCCATCAGGCAGTTCATTCTCTCTGAGCAACCAGCTGGATTCTGTCCTGAGGATCTATAGGCAAATCAGCAACACAACTACAAGTAATTTCCCAGCAAACCCACATAGAAGACTGCACATTTCTGTGTTTTTTTTTACCTGTCCTTGGTGGCTACATACTTATCTTTCCATCTGCTTGATCCTACTCATCAGTTCAAGCCTGTCAATTTTAATGTAAATTGGTCAGCTAGAATAAGGTTTGAAATTTCTGTTATCTTTTCTCTACCTCTTCTTTAGCTGACTCCACTCTTGAGCTTATATTTATTGCAGAAGATTATGAGATGTAATTCCCAACGGTGCAAGACCTGATGTTACAGCTTCAATGGGTCATTTCTGTCGTGAATACCACCTCTTCCTGCATTAGCTCAGTTGCATGTGTCACTAGGATGCACATGAACCCATCACTTGACTGCACACAAGGGAGAGGCAGACAGCAGAGTGAGTAGTTAGGAAGGAATTACATTTTTGCTGTCAGTCCTTTCACTAGAAAGAGTTTAGAGACGTTATTGGCATAGTCGTGTGAAGTATTTTCCAGACAAGATTTCATTGAAAGACTTCAAAAAGATTTTAGGGACATAAATTTAATATTGAGATGATTTTGCAAGGAACGGATTAATCCAGCCTTGCTGTAGAGATGAAGTAAATCCCAGTAACTCCTGAAGTAACTCCCAGAAGAAAGCCCAACACATTTTGTACAGACAGATCCTCATTATCTGAACTCACATGGCTCACGCAGAGTGTGTCAGGGAAAAAATCACTGCTGGGGACCAGAAAGTTGAATCTGTTCTCCTACGTCAAGAGGGGATAACACAGAGCACCCACACAAGGAAGAGGTGGAGGGAACATTCTGGGAGGGCATGAGTATGAGATGAGTTTGGCTGGCTGGATTATGGTAGGACACGTGGGCATCTGGCAGAGGGTTCACAGCTCTCCTGGCAGAGGGAGCTGCCTTTCCTTATGGCAGATACACAGATCAGGTCAGACAGATGCATTGGGCATCTGCTTTATCATCTGAACATCTTCCGTATCAGGTCATTCATGAGCAGCTTTGTTGTTTCTGTGGGATTTATCTCCCTGTTTCCCAAGGACATCCTTCCCTCCTTAAGTGCTCTCTTTCCAGACCTAATCTAAAAGCACAGCTCCTGAGGGCTGAAAGTGCTGCTGAATGGCTCTTAGAGGCTCAGGACTTGAATTCCCAAGTTGCCTAGGCACAAGGCATTATAATACCAAGCAAAGTGATACCCAGGCATTTTTAATGATCTGGGTTTAACTGATTTACCTACATTTATATGGAAACAAAACCAAAGCAAACCCCAAACAGTGGAGCATGAGATCAAAGTAAGATCTGCTAAAGCCCATTTAACCCCTGGAACCATCTTCCCCTGGTCTAACTGGTGCTTGAGAGCTAAAGGAAAATACCACAAGCTTAGTTTTAAGGTTCACTTTGGAGACACCTCTAAGTAAGAAGCAGCCTTGATAGGTATTTCATGTCCCTTGAGGGGTAAATTCTGCACAGCACTTCCTGAAGGTCAGGAAATCAGCTGCTCAGAGCCTGTTCTGAACAGTTAGCAGGCTGGGACCTTCAGCATCTTGGCTAGTGGAATTGTGCTTCACAGGAAAGTTGAGGAGGGGGAGTTATATGTAAAATTGGGCTCCTAGCCTACATCCATGGATACTTATTGTCTATTATAGCAAATTGCTGTTATATTTCCTACTGCTGAAACGCTGCATCCAGCTGCTAACAGCTGGGGTGCTGAGGAACATAATGCCTGTGCTGAGCCATTTTCTTGGAAGTATTTTACATCTCTAAATACAGTCAGAAGAAGGAAATTACTTCCACTGAAGATACCTTCCTTTTGTTAGCTTCCTCTCCCAACGGCGTTCTTCTGATGTCTCACTTTGTGGGAGGAAGCAGAAAGGCTTGTTGGAAACAGAGAGGATACTGCTTTACCACAAAAGATCTGGCAAAATGTTCTGTGGGTTTCATTTCATTTTGAGCAGTACAGGATCAAAAGATCAGCTTCTGTCTTTTCCTGAATCAAAATATGGAAAGCAGAGAAACCCTTTTCCAAACACATGAGGCCATCTTCAGAAACTCACTGGTTGAACTTTGCCTTATAGTATTATTACTCTAACAATTATGTCCCTATAAAAAACAATCAGCTAGCAGCAGAAAAGGGAAAATATAACTAATATTGATGGATAGTTTATTTTATCTCTTACTGTCCTACCAGCACCATTAACGCCTGGTTAGCTTAGGATGGCTAATTTGTTTTTTGAAAGAATCTCCATCTGTGTAACATGTTTTGTGAAATCTAAGCCAAATTTGATGGAAAGGAATTGTATTTTTGCATGCCAGAAAAGGATGTATTTCCAGTTAATTTTGCAGACATGCCTTTTAATTTTCTGCCCAGTGAGCTGAGCTCAGATCCATTAAAAGAGAGTCATTACTGGAACCTCCTCTAAGCTGTCACTAAAAGCTGTTTATTAGAGGTGGTCATTTAATAAAAGGAGAACAAGAACTGGATGTAGCTTACTAAGCAGATACTTCTTAGTTCCTTCTGTTGCCTGAAAGTTACCAAAACAGAACAGTTTTTACTGCATCTTGGTACTGTTTCAGTAGCAATGCATATCACAGCACAGGAAGAACAGGTAAAGAGAAGGGTACTGGAATTGCTCCTGTGTTTTTGTTGGCTGTAACAAAAGCATTCAGTCTCCTCTTGGATATGTTTTCTCCAGTGCTGAGTAACTCACCAGTAAGAGTTTGAAGGTAAGAAGAGTTAGAGTCTTCAGAAGCTAAATATATAATGCACATGCATATCCTACCTGTCTAGATCAACTGGGAGACCTCTTATATGGAAAAGTGAAATATTTCATCACCTTTTCTTTTCAAATATGAGCTGAGAGGTGAGGGACAGGCTTGTGGGTGGCACAGAGATACTACAGGGGCTCCATCCTCAGCATCACACACTGCCTCTTGGTTTGTTTTGGGATCTTTGGCAAGTCCTTTACCCTATGAGCAGGAATAAAAGTATTTCTCACTTTATTTATTTCCCCTGCAGATGCTTGCTCTGTTAAAACCAAATACAAATGTTGCATTGTAGGTGCAGTGAATAATCTGTCCTCATACACCGAAAGCTACGTGGCACGGCTCTGAGATCACAGCGTGTAGAAGACAGCCCTTGCCCCAGCTTACAAAGAGTACTCACCAACCCCAGCACTATACGTCTGTGCTCTGAAACTTCTGGCAACAGAGACTTGCTTTCCCAGGAATTTTCCTGTAGCTGATTGCCTAAGGAAAGCACACAGATCTGAGTGTAAGCAGACACCCAGGTACTGGATGGAAATTACCAGAGGGAAAGGACGCCCTGAGGCCAGCAGTTAGGCTTGGGTAAAACAAGTGATGATCTGGCTCAGAGCTGATAAGATGCAATAAAACCCAAGAAACCACTGGCCTGAACAAGAAAGGCAGAAAGAGGCTCCGGGTTCATTCCTGCCTATTTTAACTCAAGGGATGATACACAATATAACCCTGGGGGCCAGGTCCCACTAGCTGCAAGGCAAAGTTGGTGCATCCTAACTCCTCAAAGCCAGCTTTATGGAAAAGTCAGGTTTCCAAAGCAGCTGTGTATTTGGGTTTTTTCCTTGAGAAGCTTATAGCCTCCTTGTGGGAATGAACTGAGCTGCTCTCAGCTGCTGTAGCTCAGGGAAATTACTCTGTTGTGTGGCTGACCTCTTACTCGTGGGTGACCCTTGGTTATATTTAAGGGCTGCAGTCTTTACTCTTCCCTCCTTAGCATCTGACTTATTATGCCTATGAAGGAGAAGTGGAGTGGGTTTTTTTATACATTTAGCTCCATCAATTCAAAGGATAAGGAGGAAGCTTAAGTTGATTCAGTTTTAGTAGCCAAAAGGGGATCTACCAGATTCAGGGTAATGAATAAGCTGTAGTTTAGACTATTAACAGAGTAGGGAGAGGAAGGCTAGTAGTGGGTTTTGTTAGTCTGTAAAATAACTGAAATAGTGTTTACTCCTGTTCATGGAAATTTATAGGAGCTCTGTTCCAAGGAGGATAGATGTGCTTTATTCTGAGTCGTGCTTTTTCCCAGCCTATCTGGAAAAAATAAGCAGATAAGATAATAATAGTTATAATAATAACTATTGTTTTTATATATAATTGTAACAGGCTGTTACAATTGAAGCACACATTATTTGTGTGTTGCTGGGTATTTCTGACCTGAAGTTTTTGACAGGCTGTATGTTAAATATGTGGTCTTAGTATCCAAATGTCTCTCTCAAAGCCCCTCTTTCCCCTGTGCCCCAAAGGAAAGGCTATAGGAAAGGAAGTGAGGAAGCTTGAAAGCTAAAAACATTTTAGGGGTTTGCCCAGAGAAGAGAGGAGTTCGTAGGAAGCCTTCCACAGTATCAGCTCTCTGTGCATTCTTATTAGTGTATTAAAATTGCTTTAATTCTATTGATTAGTTTGCATTTCTTTAAAAATCTAAATGCATTTAGATATTTTTAAGGAAGAACTTGCACTTAGGGATAGACCCCTCAAAAACAGCAGAATTATATTTAGCTAAAACTTTATTTGCCTCCGGAGTTGATGAGGACGTGTTTAGTGGGCTGAAGGTAAGAGACAATCCCTTCAACTCTGTGTGTCTAAAGAATATTTACTTAGAAGACACCTTCCAGAGGCAATTTTCCTGCCCTGTTCAAGGAAAGCATCAGGCTGCCTAGTGTGATTTGCCGTGGGAAGCCATCCCTTACTGACAGGGGGCTGGCAGAGGCTGCCTCAGGCTGGGGCCTTTGCCGTCCAGTCTCAGTGATGATGCCCTTGCCTCGAAACGACACCCAAGGTGTGACCAGGAACCCTGTGCTACAGGTAAGGCACAGAAAGGTGGTCCTGATCCTCCTGAAGTCAGGGTAGATCCTATACTGTTTTTCAAAAGAGGGAAGGGTTTAATGCTAATACTTTAATCAGGTTTTTCGCATCAAAGGGGTGCAGTGGGGGTGATAATTGCTCTTCTTGCAGAGGATGCTTCATGGTCTCAGCAGCACATTCCTAGCAAACCAAGCTACTGCCCTTACACTGCACACAGTCATTAGTAGACTTGTAGATGGATGGCACTGATAGCCTCAGAGCAGGACAAAAGAATTTGTCTCTTTGTTTGCAATGTTAATGCAATGGTTTGGTTTGAGAGACAGCATCAGCTTAATGGGCCCTCTTCTTGTTTACATGCTTGCTGTGTCCTCCAGAGCTGCTCAGGCTCTTGCCCAGGTGCCACAAGAGAAACTCTGGGCTATTTAACATCGTTAATGTACAGCATCCCAAGTCCTGCCTCCAAGCTTGGATGTTAAAAGCCCTGGTAATGTGCTTTGCCATCCACTGGCTCTTCATTCTGAGAATCTGCAAAAGCAACGAGGACGGGCCACCTATGTAACCTCTCTGCCCAATGCAATTAGGATGATATTGTGGGTTTTTGCAAAGGTAAGGGTAGTGATAAAGCCTTACATTGAACTTAATGGGTTTCTCTAATGTACTCCAATAAGCCTGCAAGTTTGGGGCTGTAGAAATACCAAGTAACTGTATAATATTTTGCTGCCCTTCATACAGCTGTGCTCGGTTGTTGACAACATGACTTGGGAGAAAGCAGATGGTTTTGCAGTCCAGAAGTCTGGAATTCATTAGTGGAAATTTTCAGACGTGGGTTGGTTGTGGGTTTGGTTTTTATTTTATTTTTTTTTTATTCCTTGGCTTAGCTACAAGAAGTAAAAGCAAACAGAGCTGAAAATTCATAGCGAGGGGTGTGAAAGAGTTTCTTTGCTCTCTTTCACCAAAAAAAGTGACTGGACAGAAAAATCAAACACTTGTGAATTACTTTTTCCTGGTTTGTTTTATCTGTGACAGCAAACCTATACTGAGAAGAGGGGCACTTAAGAGCTTCTCTGGATTCTGGTTTATTTGGAGGACACCAACGCAATACATACTACTAAAGACTGCAGTTGTGGTAACCTTGTGAAGGAAAGGGGAGGAGACAGGAGAAGTGATGTTAATTTATTCACTGAAGAGTTCAAACTGTGTATTTTTTCCACAAAGATCTTTTTCTCCTATACTGGAACCCTGCACAGTGAATGTAAACCTGTGACATCCTGACTTGAGACAGGAACAAAGCGCTTTGGTAATGAGGTGCCATGTCTTGGAAAGGTGGAGTTTTGTGCTTGCACTTTTTATTGGATGAGTTTGTTTTCTAGGCACTTAGTGAGAACAGACTGCAGCATTTCAATAACGCAACTGCCTGGAAGAAGCTGGAGGTGAAATATTTGGAGGGGAGAGTGAAAATATTCTTCATAGGAATAAAAGTAGAGGAGAGCTGCAGTCCTCATGAGCCAGGCACCAGCCCCACTGCTGGCCTGCCCCCCTGCCACACAGCTTTTAGCCAGGCTCTGCTTTGAGCTCTGCCGTCCCAGACTCCTATCTGTTCGTTCACTCTGTAGGTTTTTCATCCATTCCCACCATCTAGATTTGTTGCTCTAAGCTCCCCCCTATTTGGGGCAGTAATCGTGTTGCCCCAGCTCCTGGCAACCCATTTCTAGAGCATTTTCTTTGAGGTCCACTGTCCCAGGCCTGCCCCAGGAGCCACCCTTCCCTGCCATGTTGCTCCCAGTATCCTTTACACAACAAAATTCCTATTTTGTTACACTTCTCTGATGCTGAGCTGCAGCACAGGCTGGGCTCTGCTCCAGGGCCAACAGCTTTGAGGAGTGCAAGCAATGTGCTAACAAACGAGGCTTTGGAGAGCAGCCTTTTCAATAAGTAAAGGGGAGGTGGAGAGAGAGAATGTGCATGTGAAGCCTCTCCTGTTAAAATCTTTCAGCATACACTGAGAGATCTAATACAAAGGATGTTTCAGCATGAGCTTCTGGAAGCTGTACTGCTCGTGAATGCCGCGGTGGTTTACCCACCCCTACAGTCTGGGGAATCCTTTAAGCCTTATGCAAATAAAGGCTAACAAAACTACTTTGCCCAGGACTTTAAAAGTGTTAGGTGAATTTCTCTGGGATTGGGAGACCTGATTTGTTTTAAAAACATATCCTTATTTCTGGTTCTCATTCTCAGTCCTCTTGGATTTCCAAGCTGACCTAGGTGTTATCCTCCTGTGCAGACAGTGGGGAGCAGATCCAATGTGTCACAGCAGCCTGGAAGCAAAAGTCATGTCATGAGAAAGCTTTGCCCATATCCAGACAGGACGATGACTCTTACCAGTTGGAGGCAAGGGCTAGCTAACCCCTTGGCAACCCTCATCTCTAATCTATAATGTTAACAGTAATCCATTTCTTGGAAAAGGCAAAGAGTCTTAGCTGGGATTTCCTTAGCATGACCCAGTTCAAAAAGCAAATGACACTTCACAGGAATGACTGCAAAGCTAAAGCAGCAAATTTCTGGTGCCTAATGCCAAGGGTGCTGGTGTTTGCTTGTGAACTGACACTCTTCCCCTCGGTTCCCAGCATGGCAATTCTTGTTCCAGCTCCAGTGGCAGATGCAAGACAGACTGAAGCTGTTCCTTCTGCCTTCTTTTAGCACTGCTTCTTGTAAATGAACTCAGAAGGTATGTGATATAAAATAGAATCATCCCGTATTTGAAAATGTCTCATGAACTTAGGATGTTTTTAGCACACGCGTTAGAACTGCATTAATTTAGGTTGCTTAGAAGTCATTACAACTTCTCATGCCAGGTGGATTTATAAATGCACATATGCCTGTTCAGTGTTGGCCATTTCATGCCTTTAATCCAACACCTATCCATGTTTGAGTTAATTTAAAAAGTAATCAAACTGTATTATAACAACAGATCCGAGGCCAAGCTCTGGACCTGACTGGATTGGATTCTGAGGCTTTCTTAGGCTATGGCAATGCCAGCTGTACAAGCACCAGTTTAAATCTGCTATGGTTAGACAGCTTTGGCACTAATTCCCCCCAAAACATGGGCAGAGCCTTTGTAGCTCATAAAGCCAGAAGAAACTTGTGGTCATCCAGTCTGCCTGCTGCAGGACCCGGCGGTAACTGCCTTGACGCAGAGCTGCTGTCCTGCAGCAGGATCAGTTATGGGGGGTGGAGGAGAGTCTGGTGCCCACAGCTGTACAAATAAAGGATTGGGCTGGTTTGGTTTCAAGTCTGCCAGCCAATTTTGGTCAAGTGGACTGAAAACTGCTGTCAAAATGTACGGCGTATAAAGAAGGTTTCGGATCTCACTTGAAATTTATATTATGATTGGGGGAGAAGTTTCTAAAGAATAAAACCACTTAATTTTAAGATGTAACTAAAATAGAGAAAAGAGAATTATCTATTCCTCTTTGGTTTTCTGGCAACTCTCTCCTTCCCCCCCCCAATTCTTCCCTAAATTTTTTCCAGGTTATAGTGACTTAGTATATTTTTTTTCTGTTTAAATTGCAGAAACAGTAGGAAGCATTTAAGAAATGTGTGCTCAGTTTTGGCACACAAGTCAAAGCAGCACAGTTAGAAGTAGAAATACCACTTTTAAAATCAAAGAAGATGCCTGCAAAACAAAAATCTTCCAGAAGAAAAAAAACATCATCTGGTCTGCCACTGATACAATGATGGGGTAAGTTGTGGGAGATGTTTTGCTTCAAAAATGAATTTCCTGCTTTCAGTCAATCTACAGCTTACCTCATTTGGTATGTTCACACCAAAATAATCATAGTCCAGTGACAATACCACAGGAAACTCTGGTTGCCAAAGGCAATTTTAAAGTGCAACAGCATAAATGTCCCCGTGGGGATGTCATCCTTTTGTGCATCTCATGGGATACCCTAAGCTTGAGGTTCTAAAGCCATCTAGAATTGGAGCTATTAGGAGTAGATAGAGTCCTTCTGAGTGAACCCCAAAGGGGATTTTTAATTTTACTGTAACACAATTAGACTATGCTTAATAGGAGGGGAAACTAGATTTAAAATAAATAAGGGAAAACACAAGGAATGTTTACTGGCAGTAAAACAGTGCAGTTCATAGCTTAGTCACAACAGTTGCTTAACAGTGTGGCTTGCAGAAGTTGTCAGGGGGTAGAATTACAGCTGGCTGGGGGCTTGCCTGAGGAGCAGCAGTGGCAGGGTGGTGTGGGACATGGACATGCTCCCCAGGTGATGCAGTGGGGGAGCTGCCAGAGCTGCTGCACCCTTTTCCCTCTGCTTGGTGCTAACTGAAGGGTAACATCCTGCATGCTTGTGGTAGGTTGCACAGCACTCTGTTTCTGTTTATTTATCTACACAGCACTTCCACTCAGCAGTCTCTAGCACCCTGTCCTATGGCAAGACTATGCATGTAGCAAACAAATTGCCCTTAGGTGCTTCCTAATCCCTAGTACAGAGGAAATACACAAGAACTGGACTGGTTTTGCATATGGCTGGTGATAAAAAAGTTATCTTAAAATCTTAATGTGCAATGTTTTTATTTGTACCCAGGTAAATGTGTCCAAATCTGACCTTGACAACTGGTAGATTATGGCCAATCTAATAACCCCCAAACTCTAGAAACAGAGATGTAGAAGAGTCATTAATTGACAGTGAAGGAATATAGAGGGGTTGTTAATCAGCAGTGAAGAAAAATGAATGCTTCTGTTCAAGCCTAGTTTATGGCATTTTTCTTTGACTAAGCTGCCAAAAGAACAAGATCATAAGCTGTTACAAAAACAACTCGAAGAAGCTGTAGCTGTGCCTTGTGTCAAGCATTCAAAACAGGAAAAATATAGAAACTGTAGGCAGGAGCAGGTATCAGTGCAATAGCTGTGACTCCAGGACTGGAAATAACCCAACCCTGAGATGTTTAGCAGTTGGTAAATCATTGAAGGAACTACAGCATCACAAATGTATCATAACTGTTACTGTATTTATTAAAGCTGGGAGATCTCTGGTCACCTGAGGGCCTTTGGTGGTCTTTGGGTGTGAGGTGCTTTACTTTCAGCTTCTTTTTCAATAAACAGTAACACTGCAGCAGCAATGTTAAATACACCAGTCCTAAAAATGACTGCTGCATCTTGAATCTGTCTCCCCCCATTTATTTATTTTAATCACAAATGGGAGACAAAGGGGGAGAGGGGTAGTGTTTACATTCCCAGTGTGGAATCTTTTGATGCCTAACTTGATTGCAGAAGGAAGTGATAGGGACAGCAGATCTGAACGTGTGAAGTAAAGCCAGATGCATCTTGTTACGTAGACTGCTGTTAGAAATTTGGGTTTGTTTTCTTTTAGTCTAGAACTGCTGATGACTAGAGCTGTATGGAAGCAACTCATACTCCCCGCAGAACCTTGCTTCCCTCCAGCTCCTTCCAGTTGCTGCTGTAGCAGGTTTTTGCTGGGCAGTGGGTGAGACAGTGGGGAAAACTGGGCTGTTATTTAGCATCCCCTTGCCTTGCTTTGTGGAGAGTACAGGTAGGTGTTCTGCAAAACAGCAGGTTTTGATTTGCAAAATCAGAAGCTTCTCACCAGAGAACTGTCTAAAGGGCAAACCAGAGGGCAGCCAGCAGCAAAGCTATTTTCTAGCTTCAAAGGTGTTCCTTTCAAAGGCTAGTTTAAATCCTTGAAGTATTAAAGCTGTGAAAACAAATCAAGAGAAGAATGGAATGAAATTGTTCTTACCAAAATAGCAAGCCAGGTTCATACACTGAGAAATAAAATGAAGCAGAGCAGTGCAGAAGTCACACTTCACCCTGCTCTGTGGTGCTGAGTGAGCCAGAGCAGCTTGGGAAGTGCCCAAGCACTGCACTCGGAGTGTGGCTGCTGCCAGGGGGCTCTGTGGGAGCTGGGGAAGGAGTGTGAGATTTTCCTTCAGTGGGGAAGAAAGAGGTGATGCTGTGGCTGCTCAGTGGTGTGATGTAGCCCTGCGAGCCATGTGGAGTAGCTGTGATGCCTTTCTGATTCTGCAATCAGCATCTTGTTCAAACGCCCTCAGCAAAACTGTGATTTGGTGTGTACTGGAAATAATCTATTTTAATTATTATGTTTTTTAATCTTTGGAATGTAAGCTTTTTGACTGCTTCTGTGGGTGTGCTTCCCCCAGCTACTCTAAAGTAGCTAGCTTTGCTCCCTCCAACCCCATGTAATCTGTGAGAGTCCTGTATTTATTAAAAACATTGAGTGGATGGTCCTGAGCCCTAGAAACGGGGTGGGGGAGGGCAGGTGGAGATCTGTATTGGTGTCAGCACTTCTCACTCTTGACCTGAAGGACCACACAACAGGCTGAGAAAATTAATCCAGCACCCAAAGCCAGCTTGCTTGAAAGATCTACAAACTCTTCCAAACATTCTTTTTCTCCCTGACATTTCCCATCAACTTATTTGCAGCTCCTGTTATAAAGAATTTACATCAGAAACTCAGAAAACCACTTAATGCTGTTCAAAAAAATAATGCTTTAGATGGATTATTACTAAATGTTCCTTTGTGTGTTTTAAAATATTTCAAATCTAGTTAATTAGCTGGGTTGGTTTTACATTACACATGCTCATCACGACAATTCTGCTGAAAAGCAGAATCATTGAATTAAATCGTGGTTTCTTAATTCTCAATCATAGGTATGATGTTGATTCACATTTATGTGTAACTCCTAACATTATTTTTAGCATTCCAAAGCCAGCCATCTGACGAGGATGGATGATGACTAACTCTTCCCTCTTCTCAAATGAAAAGCTGTTAATTACTATTATGCACTTTTAAACTGAAAATACTAATTCCTTAGTCCTGGACAGATCCTAGGTGAACAGCTAGTTGATACCTCCACAGAGAGAGAACCATCAATATAATAAAAATGTTTTTCTCTCCTTTGGACTCCTCTGCAGAAGAAAGGTGTTGCTGTCTTCACTTCAAAGGCACTTGCTGGTCATCTTCAAAGCTTGTGTTGGAGCAGAGCTGGATGCAGAGGGCAGCTGGCCTTCCCTGCATAGCATGCAGGAGCTCTGCCATGCACAACTCAACCTCCTTCCAATGCCAGCAAGCTCAGCCCCTTACATTTGTTTTTCCTACTGGTGAACTTCAGCCTCACTAGAGCTACTCCTGGTTAAAAGCAGTCACTGTTGTCAGACTAGGAGGAAATCAGAGAAATTGGGAGCACAAATATCTCTAGAGCCTTGGTAGGGAGTAATCTGTCCCATTTTGTTAAAATTAAAGTGATGGTGATGGGAGTGCTCAGCTTTTCTCAATATTTTAAGTATTTTTGTTGGGTTTAATACATAAAAATTGCAGGAATCTAGCTGAGGAGAATGATGATCTGTAATGTACAACGTCTGCCTTTGGTCTCCTAACTTCACATTTTGAAGCAAGAAAAACTCTTCAAGGGAAGCCTTCCTAGTGTTCCTTTTCTCCAGTTTCTTTCTTTCTTCTCTATATACAGATAAAACTAAAATAATGAATTGTCATTGTTAGGACAATAGGTGCAGAAATGCTCCTAATTCTTTCACAACACATCACAGTTCTTCCTTTTTGCAGTTCACATTCACTACTAATTTTACTACTTTTTGTTCTTGTCCTGTCCCTGTTTACTCATGAGAGTATTTTGGTCTTTTACTCCCTGTGACAACTGAATTTACTGAAAACCCTCAGTTGGAAATTCAGTCCAACACCAATTCTGGTGTCTAGGATGGAACAGAACAAGGTAGAATCATAGAATGCTTTGGGTTGGGAAGAGCCTTTAAAGGTCATCTAGTCCACTTAAAGTTCATCTAGTGCAAAAGGCATTTAGATATGTATCTGAATCTCTTGATTATGCAAACTCAGCTTCAAGTATCTGTCCCTAAAATGCTGCTGGCTGCTTTTGAGGGCCCATCATAGATGCTGCTCTTTCTAACCACATCCTGAATCATTTCCATTGCTCCATGCCTTTGCCTAATGATGCTCCAGGCAACTTCCCTGTTACCTGACCCTAAACCCAACAGTCTCCATACTGCACCCTACTATTTCCTACTTCTATTTTTGATCACGTCTGTGAAGACAGAAAAAAAAAAAGCTGGGGAAAAATTCCTGATCCTTAGAGTGTCACTTCAGATTTGCATTCAGACTCCTCCTGGGAAGCTGCATCAGCTGACCTCCCTGTTCCTCCTCAGATGCCTGTCTCTTATAGCATGAAAAGGGCAACTTTCAATTTTCAGGCTTGTTCCAAACTGCAGTCTGGGGTTTTGTTGGGTTTTTGAATGGTCTCCTGAGAGGAGCACTTTTCCAGAGCACAGCAGAATTGCTATATCCTTATTGTGTTGAATATGGTAGATGGTACTTTCATTATTTTGGATTTTAGACTTTAACAAGTCTGAGTGCTGTACAATCTGTCCCTTCAAGCCAAGCAAACCTATCATTAAACACAATTAGTATATCCTCTAATATGCTTCCAAAAAGTCATGAAAAAGCCAAATGGCATCAGACAGATGAGTCTGGGAAGTATTGACTGATAAGTTACCAAAGCAACACATTTACCACTGATTAATGCAGTTCATACTTGCAGGTGAGTCTCATTTTTGTTTAGTTTTCTCCCTGGAAAAGCCACATGGAAACATGAAATGTCTTGCATTTGTGAAGTTTTGGGCTCTGACTTGTGATCTTTGGCAATTAGTATTGCAGTGCTATTAAAGTGCATCTTTCCCATTGTCTGCTCACTAGTTACACTAACCACTCATTAGTTAAAACGCATGTTGCACAGGGAGCAAAAGAAAGTTTATATCTATTGTATATAATGGAAAATAAATAGCAATGCTACCTAACATGCATAGCTGAGATTAGGAACCCCCACCCCCCTTTTTTTGGGCTTGAATGGGGGAAACGATCAGAGGTTGCTTCAGAGGAAGAGCAGCAGAGTAACCTGAACAGACAAGACAAATTGGAATGGAGTGTCAAAAGGACTTGCCTGATGTCACATGGCTGGCCAGTGACAGAGCTGGGACTGCAAGGGTGGCAAATCATGGGCCTCTTTGGTCTTATTCTGAGGGAAAGAAAACAGCTGGCTTTTAGGGAGCATGATGTGCGTAGATGTTTCACACATGCAGGAAAAAATACACTTATTCCTTCTTATAAACTAATTTAAAGATTAATTTCTAACACTGTTTTCTTCAATTTTATGACTTGAAAATATCTTAAATCTAGGTTTTGGCTTTAAGATTGAGACATAGTTTCCCTTCCTTAAAAGTGGCACCAAAATGATAAAAAAAAAAAAAAAGTTTTTTTTTTTTTATAGAAACCCCGAAGGTTTTCAATAGTTGAAATGTTGATGTCCCAGTCTTTATCCTTCATTGAACCTCTCCATCAAGACTGACAAAGTCTGAAGGAACCACTACTTTATGTAAAAAAATTATCTACAAAAAGAAATACAAGAGAAAATGAGCCATTGAGTTGTAACGTAAGACACCTTGCCCTTGAGTTTCAGTAACTCCCCTGTATGAAATAACTAGGATCTTCTCTATGAAATATTTTGGTTTTAATAAGAAAATGTAGTCAAGCTGAATCATCACAAAACTTCACCACTTTTAAAGGATCATGTTTGTCCCAATAGTGGCTTGAGGCACTCCTGTGAATGCCTGTGGTTCCAGCACGCTGCAAGGCACTTGCTTTCGAAGGCACCATGCCCTTTGCTGGGAGGAAGGTCCCTGAGGTAAGAGACGACAAGTTTTTGTCGCCTTTTGTCGTGCCCCCGGCCCTGCCTGGGCACAGCGAGCTGGCTGCCGGGCCTGTGCCTCTGAACGCTGGTGGCCGAAAAGGCCGGGCACGGGGACACCGGCCCCTGCCCGCTCG
>NW_008616922.1:8036-22492 GCF_000691845.1 Merops nubicus | reverse complement strand
GCATCCTGGCCTGTATCAGAAACGGTGTGACCAGCAGGAGTAGGGAGGTGATCATGCCCCTGGACTTGGCACTGGTGAGACCACACCTTGAGTACTGTGTCCAGTTTTGGGCACCACAGGATAAGAAGGACATGGAGGTGCTGGAGAAGGGCAACGAGACTGGTGAGAGGGATGTAAAAAATGCCTTATAAGGAGTGGCTGAGGGAACTGGGGTTGTTTAGTCTGGAGAAGAGGAGACTGAGAGGAGACCTCATTGCTCTCTACAGTTACCTAAAAGGAGGTGGTGGTGAGGCTGGTGTTGGTCTCTTCTCCCAAATTACTAACGATAGGATGAGGGTAAATGGCCTCAAGTTGCGCCAGGGAAGATTTCAGTTAGATATTAGGAAGAATTTCTTCACAGAGAGAGTGGTTAGACACTGGAATGGGCTGCCAAGGGAGGTGGCGGAGTCATCATTCCTGCAGGTGTTAAAAAAACAAGTAGATGTAACACTTGAGGCTATGGTCTAGTGGTTAGGGAAATGTCAGGAGGAAGGTTGGACTTGATGATCCTGAAGGTCCCTTCCAATCATGGTGATTCTATGGTTCTATGATTCTATGTATGCATTTTTCTATATAGTATAGTGTGATGGAGAAGGGTTTGGTTTGGTTTTCATAACAATTTTGCAGACACTTGCTGTGCATTTCTCCATTCTGATCTCCTAGAAAGGGATCCTCAGCTCTTGTTGATTAGATGCATTGTTGCCTTTGAATAATTTTTTGTGTACATGTCTACCAAAACACTGAACCATGCAGTTTTAAGCTGCCTTTAAACCATTTTGTTTCAGTTCTGTTCCCTTTGGCCTGTAAGTGTTTTATAGTGTCCAGTAACTTGAGTAGTCTGTGGTCGAAGTCAGCTCTTAATTTGAACAAAACAACAACAACAAGAAAACCACAAAACAGCCCACAAAAAAAAAAAAAAACAAACTGAAAACACAAACCTGGCTAACAATACAAACGAACTATGGACTGCCATGGCTAGTGTGTAATTTGCCCAAGTACATTGAGTAATTACTCATCAAAGTAGAGGGTGTGTGGGCTAAATGGGGGCACACTTGAACAGATATCCTGTGTTATTATTTTATCCTGTAATTTATTTTATGCTTAATGTAGAGCTCACAACTGAAGTTTTCAAGATTGACCTTCTGCTGTGATTTTGTAGCCTAATGTGCAACTTTCACACTCTTTTGTGCTCAGGCATACAATTATTCTAAGAAAAAATAGTCTTGTCTTCACTGCATGCCTATTATAGATTCCTTTGTTCTGTTTTTATGAATTTCCTGTCTAAAACTCATTAGTCATAAAAGCAGACCAACAACTACCAAAAAGCTGTAACATTAAATTAAGTTTACTGTAGTGAAGCCAAAAATAAAAAGACTAGCTGGTGGGAGTACAACATAAAAAAGATTTATGTGATAATGGAAAAAGACCTGCGAGAAAATGTTAAGAGACCATTGTGCATATGATTCTGGGCTTGAGAGACATCCATTTCCCTACTAGTAATTCTGGGAAGAGAAGGAATCCAAGCACCATATTTTCAGGAAGGTTTTATTTCCTATTATGAGCAGGGGTCATTGCTTGGAGAAACAGAAATAGTCAGTCAAGAGCATATAGTAGAAAGCAGGTGTGAAGCTGCCCTCAGGACCTGCGTCGGTTTGTGCTGAGGAGCGGGTGGCTGGTCAGATGGGAGTGGTAACTGGGAAAGCATCATGTTCCACACCAGAGGGGCTTTAAGATCTGAGGTGTCAATTGGGTATGGCTGAAAATAAGGGCAATTTTGCAAAGCTTACGCTACGCTGTCATTTCCAAAGCTCTTTATTTTAAAATGTAGATTCTTATACTTAGGCCTAGATCTAAATCTGAGCCTTACACCAGAGAAACGTCTAGGGGGATGGAGGCAGATTTGCTGCACAGGACACTAAGAAAGTTGTGTGTTTCTCTTGTCCAGTCTGCCCATGGGGTCATTGATGTGAAAGTACTTCGTAAATCCTCCTCAGCTTGAGATAACAGCTAGGGAGAAAACCAAAATCCACTAGTCAACCAAAACTAGTCTGTCTAGACCTGAGGGAGCCCTAGGCTTTTCTCTAGCATAGCAGAGACTTTCTTGTGTCCTAGCTGGAGCTACAGCTGTTTACTGATCAATAGCTATGAGGATCATGCACATCTTTTTTCTAAGGCTATACATTCCCATGGGAATATCATCCTGAAAGATTTTCTGATGCAATATGGAGCTTGCAGAATCAAATTTAACAAGGAGGAAAAATATAATACATGGGATAGAGTCCAAAGGAGAAGGTGTCCATATGAAGAGTGAATAGAGAGTTACAGATTCAGGGCTGCTTGAAATCTGTGACAGATAAAGCTGGAAAGGAGGAGGTTGTGGTTATATTAGCAGTGCTGAATCTTTGCAAAAGGAAAGAGGAGAAAGAGAGAGAAGCTAATTGGAAAGAGGAAATGGTGAAGGATTAGTAATAAGCATCTTACGGTACTTAATACTTGCATCTTACGGTACTTAATAAGTATTTAATTGGTTGCCCAGTATGCTAGGATGAAATGGGTATGAGTAAGTCTATAAACCAGAGTCAGGTCTCTGCTAAACAAGCGTCCACAAGATGATTTTTTTTCTGTGATTAATTTTGATTATTTATTTATTGTAATTATCCTATGTGTTGAGATTACTTTCATCTAATTATTTACTGAACATAACAATATGCCTAGAGGCATGTATCAGGTTTTTTTTTGTAACAGAAGGGAGGAAAATGGGAACTCTTTCATCTTAACTCAGAGTCTTCACTACAGCAACGACTAACCGATAGGACAATGTTAAAGAGGTTATATGGAGACTTCTGAACAGTATTTGAAGAAAGGTGAGCAATACTATTGAGGAGGTCTGCAAGGACAATGTACGGTAGACATACTCCTGAGACAGCCTGAAAATAATGGTGTAGTGTGTTTGAAACCATTCATCATGCTTCCTGATGGATCTTCTGCATCTCCTGGAGACCTGTGCATTTCCTCCTCATTTCCCCAATGACGGAACAGCAGCATGAGTCCTAGCTTCCATGCTTCATGCTCTGCTACTGTTTTCCAATCTACTGATGTGTCAAATTCTGCTTCTCTTCGCTGCAGCTGTTTGACTTCCCTCCACTCATTCTAACCAAATAAACTCCTCTGGCTCTCTATGGAGCAGAGACACAGCAGGATTTTTTTTCCCCTAGGGTCAGAATAGAAGCATGGTGGAAATGAGCAGGGTTTAGATTGCTGCCACGGCCATTTTGCAGGGCTGGCAGCATGCTCCCCCCACTGAGAGTCCCCATGGCTGCAGCCCCCAAGCACTGCCAGGAGTAAAACTCCTGCAGTCTTGCTGTCATGGTATAAATATTTGTACAGGATTCCTAAACTACTGTGAAATTTAAGTACTCCAGTGATTTTATTTATTCCACGCTCTTTGTGGAAGTTACTAGAAGGGGTAAACGTAACTGCTTACCTCTTTCTAATTCTGAAATGAGCCTTGATTCTCAGTAGCAACAGCACCCTGCAGCATCAAGCTTCTGCTGAAAAGGCAGGACCTGTATGACAAATATGTTTTAATCATATCCATCTCTTGCAGCCTGTACCCATTTATTTGAATATAGTCATCAAAAATTCATGCAACTATAAAACAGGTTTTTTTCACACTATGTGTTTCTGTCAGGCTGAGAAAGACTCTTACCCTGGGAAGTAAAATATCTTATGTTTAAGCCATATCTGAAGCCTTCTTGACAGTGGCCTCTTTTAGGCTCATGCTGCAGACATTTTTTTTTTCCACCTGTGGGAGAAAAACCCTAGGTTGCTGTCATCCCTTCGTAGAAGAAGATTGCTATCAGATGAATAACGTATTCTTCCTAATTCCTGATTTTGTTTTAAGGAGGGATATTCTTCAAGCTTGTTTTGTGTCTAACCAGTATTTCTCTCTTCCACCTTCTTTTCATAATGAGTTTTTTCTTTTCAATTTCTCATCCCCTCTTTCTGTCCTTCTCTCTCTTAATTTCTTTCCAATGCTTTCCTGTCTTCCTGCTTTTCTTTCTTCCATTTCTGACCATTACTCCTTTTTAACCTCACACGTAGATTCTGGGCCAAATTAAACCTTTTCCTTTCATGGGTATAATTATTAAAGAAAAATCTTATTTAGAAAAATGTAACCAATGGTTTATGTTTCTATTCAAAAATTACAGTTTTATTGGGATAATAATGAAACTGCTGAGACATCTCTAACTATAATTCATAAAATTAATCTCTTCAACAGCGGTAGTACGATGATTAGATCCGGGAGCTGTTCGCCAGGAGACCTGACTTCAGTTTCTGTGACCTTGAGCAAGCCTGAACCTCCCTGAAGCCTGACTTCCCATTGCCTCACACCTTGTAATATCATTTGCCTTGTGCAAAAACCCTGTGATGTGACACAATTTGACAGTCTACCTGGAGGTCAAATTACAAGGTTTTGCAAATGTACAGGATTAGTCTGGTTTAGTTTCCTTATTTATAAACTTAAGACAATAATACTTAAGTCTGAAGAGCACCTGTGATCCCTAAATAAACGCCAAGTATTTTTATGATCCCATTTCAAAAGGAATGCATATTCATAAGGTATTTTTTGTGTCACATCCCTGCAGTACTGAAGAGCATTATAAGATCTGCAGCATGATGAAAAGAATTGTTATAAATATGTTCCTATGTTTCCCAAGATTGTGTAGCGTTTATCAGACATGGCTGGTTCAGGACATAGGTAATAATTTGAGTATGACGGTAGTCCTCCCGTTCTCACGTGAGTCAGGAAATTAAGCTACTTGACCCAAATGGAACAGGGTTAATTCCTGCCACTGTTGCTGGATATACAACTTACAGATTTACACTCTTAATCTGGGTCCTCTAAACAATATTAGCAGTCTGGACATTGAAACGGCTTTGAGATTTGACTTTAAAATGCTCCCATTCTTTTCTAGAAGACACTGTCTGCACAAGGAGATGTGGTGGAAAGGTCTGTTGAGGGAAGTGCCTCAGGTAGCACTGAGGGATTATGGAGTGTTTACCTTGTAAAGCTTGGTGACAAAAGTGGACAACCGCTAGTTGCCAAAAAGGCTGTGCTTTCAGTGTAACTATGACTACAGGAAACTGACCAGGATCCCTGGAAATATGCATCTCATTTCAATTTAAGATACTAATTGTACTGGAGTCATTATTCTTTAGTACTAATATGTATCCTGTTTTGTTTTGTTTTCACTCAGCCATACCTGTGAACTAATTTTTTTAATACATTGCAGCAGTTCATAGGATTTTCTGTGTTTAAGTGCTTTTACAGTTTGTTTGTGTTGCAGTGCAGAGAGGCATAAATTAGTGGGGGTTTGGCTAAAGGTGCTAGTCTGTCCATAAGAATAACAGTGTCTCACTCTTTGTTCTTTCTGTGGGCTCCAGCAAAGGCAATGGTTCTCCTAGTTGCTGCAGCTGTTTTTGGGAAATGCCTTTCTGTTTTGAGAAATGCTTTTCTGCTCTGAAAGGTGCTTTAACACAGGAGCAGAAGATCTGGGCCTCTGTTTTTTAGATCTTTGCTACATGTAGCTCAGGAATACAGCATTTCTGCTGGGCTTTGGGACTGTGAAGCTCAAAAGCTCCTCTGAAACTCTCCCATGCTGTATATTATTGCAGGGTCCGGCCATAACTTTTCCCTTGACTTAAGCAGAAAAAGTCTATAAAACTGTCCTTTCTGGAATAAAATGCCGTTCAGGAGGTGGTAATGTTCCATTCTAATATTACTGGGTATATTGTAAGACCATATTAAACCCACTTGTGACTTGTACTCTGCCATACTCCAAATTTTATATGTGCATAGATGATGTGGTGTCTCCCATTAATAGCTCTGGGAATTCTGAAGAGGTTATACGATTTCCCTTGTACAGATATGGAAACAGAAAGATGTAAATTACTTGCTTGGGAAAGAAATGAGAGAAATTTAATAGTACACCACACGTCTAAACTAGATTCTCAGCTTGAAGCACTAAAATAACCTTTTGTCTGTGAACAAAACAATAGATTCATTAAATCAAATGCATTTTTACCAGTTCAGAGGAGGCTATGGGCTTGTGGAAAGTGTATCAATACCATAAAGGTTATCAGTAGTCCAGTATATGAAAGCTCTTTTTTATTGGGGGAAAAAAAAAAAATCAGAATGGTTAATATTTCCAGAATGAAGGACTGAAATTTGGAAAATACTTTTGATGTTAAGTTCATAATTAGCTTTAAGCAAGAACCAAGTAAATTTGATCACTTTTTTGGTGATATTATTTTGAAAGATTAAATAGGTGAATACACAGAATTTGCTAAAATATTTGTCAATACCTCTTCTAAGACTAAAGATGTGGTCCTGAGCCAAGTTTCATAGTAACTTCATAGAAAGCTGATCTGTGATGATAACAAAATGAGTTTTAAAGCTTTACTAAAGTGTTAGAGGCAACTTGATCTACATATTTAAAAATTATACTTGGAAACAAAGCAGGGAGATGAATTTACATCTAGGACCTTAATTTTAGATGCTCTGATGGAAAACACTGTCCATGTGTTTCTGCACAATTCATAGAATTCACTTTTTATTAATACTTATTTACTATAACACAGAGTTTGACCTACATAATATTTATAAATCTGAGTTTATCTCAAAGCTATAATTTATTCTGCTTCAGTTATATATTTTTCTCTCCATAGGATTATTTGATTCATTAATAAGTGAATTATCCTCCTCCCACTTTTTCTTTTTAAACTAAGAGGCTAAGAGGCAAATTCATGAGGCTGATGTTCCTAGTCTGTAGGTGACATTGCTATCCTTTTTTTTTTTTTTTTCCTGTGTTCAGTGTTCCACGATTTAGGTAATGTCCAGTTATTTATCTTTTTTGAACATTTTGATAGCACATTTTTGTTTTTCTTTTTTTGGGAGGGGTGAGGGTGTGTGTGGAAGGTGGCATGCTTTATCCTCTCTCTTCTCTGTTCTCCTTGACTGGAGAACCTACTGCAGCTTGTCCGTGGCTGAGGCTGACAGTTCGCTGTCCCTTAATACTACTGTGTTAACTGCTACTGCGTGCAAGCCATGTTCACAAATGTAAGTTAAATATCACCCAGGTAAAAACCAGAAAAAGGCTAAATCTCTCAATGTTCATGCTAGCAAATACGTTTATTTAAAAACCACTAAGTGATGTGGTGGCAGAACCCAAGAGTCCTTTCTGCCTTCTCTGCAGGTCAGTTTATAAACTTCAGCTAACAAAATGATCCCCAGAGAACACTGCGGTTGTAAACTGGCAATGACATCTACTGTGGTCTGGGCTACAGGCTCTTACCTGAAATTTTAAAAAAGAGGTCTATTCTCAAGGCTGTAGCCAATTTTAGTAGATCATAGAAAGTTGAAGAATAACACAAGAGTGCACAATAGATTTGCAGTTCACTTTTTAATCCAGTAAATATGTATTGATGTCTGCACAGTAGGATGTTATTGTGCTTTTTCCCTGAAGGATTTGAGTTTCCAGCTTCTTTTGATTTCTTAAGAAACCACAAAAATCAGGAAGAAACCTCCAGTCAGGCTTGCCTACCTCTGTTGTAGTATATTATATGGCAATCAGGGGTACTCCAGCCTGATGACCTTTCATCTAGGGCTGTTGTTTAACAGTGTATAGTGCTCCAGTCTGGGCTTTCATGTGTTTTGAGTATTGATTTTCCTGATAGGGAGAACTGCATAAATAACCTGGGGAGGTTTGGCATCACTGTGACCTGGTTTGCTGTTGTTCCTTACGGCTCTAGGCAAAAGAGTCAGATCCAGGGAGTGGTGAGCTGCTCGAAGAGGCACTTCACTTGTGTGGAAGCCCTGACCAAGTGTTTTCCTGGTGTAACTGGCTCTCCTTCCAGCCTTCCTTTCCAGTTTGTTTCCATTCCACTTCTGTTTTCCTCCTCGCACCCTGCCAGTTGCAGAATGGCCTGAAGGGGGTTTTCCCCAGCAGCCTCACTCCAGGAGCAGCAGAATTCCTCTCAGCCTGTATAGCTGGGCAGCCTGGCACAGGCACTGCTGGCAGCTGCAGCGTTGGAAGCTGAGTGTGTTACACACGATGCAGAATTGCACATGAGATGAAATTTTGGTCAAGAATCGCCTCAAAATGGTGCTCTGCTTTGGTAATGTATGATTTCTTTCCATCAGACAAAGAGACGTGCTGGCATTATCTTGTTCAAATCTTTACGTAAATTCACTTCTTCACTTTGTAAAGTTCTAGGGTATGAATCCTGTTCATACTGACGTACCACAGAGTCAAGGAATCATTTAGGTTGGAAAAGACCTTAAGATCATCAAGTCCAAACATAACCCTAATGCTGCCAAATCCACTGCTAAAGCATGTCCCTAAGTGCCACATCTACATGTTTTTTAAATCCCCCCAGGTATGGTGACTCTGTTCCAGTGCTTTACAACCTTTTTGGTGAAGATGTTTTTCCTAATGTCCAATCCAAACCCACCCTAGTGCAACTTGAGGTCCGTTCCTCTCATCCTATCTCTTGCTACTTGGGAGAAGACACTGCCACTCATCTTGCTGCAGCCTCCTTTTGGATAATTGTAGAGAGTGATAAGGTCTTCCCTGAGCCTCCTTTTCTCCAGTATGAACAACTGCAGTTCCCTCAGCCACTCTTCAGAAGATTTGTGCTCTGGGCCCTTCAACCAGCTTTGTTACCCTTCTATGGACATGCTCAAGTATCTTAATGTCTTGTACTGAGGTACCCAAAACTGAGCGCAGTATTGCAGGTGTGGCCTCAACAGTGCCATGTACAGGTGGACGATCACTCCCCTAGTCCTGCTTTCTACACTGTCTCCGATACAAGCCAGGATGCTCTTGGCCTTCTTGGCCAACTCAATGTATGGCTTGCTCATATTCAGTTGACAGCCAACCAATACCCCCAGGCCCTTTTCTGCCAGGCAGGTTTCCAGCCATGCTTCCACAAGCCTGCAGCATTGCATGGTGTTGTTGTGACCCGAGTGCAGGACCTGGAACTTGGCCTTGTTGAACCTCATATTATTTGCCTTGGCCCTGCCTGTCCAAATCCTTCTGTAGAGACTTTCTACCCTTAAGCAGACCAACACTCCCACCCAACTTGGTGTTGTCTGCAAACTTACTGAGTGTGCACTTGATCCCCTTGTCCAGATCGTTAACAAAGATGTTAATGGTTTGGATGAGGGGAGCAAGTGTACAATGTTGGTAGGTGGCTTCCAAGTACCAAAGGCAAAAAGTGTGATGATGGTTCTTAATCCCCTCATAATCTTTGTATGACACAAGTTCTGTGTGAAGAACCTATGATCCAGACTAAATCTCTCCATGCCAAAGAAATGATGGTACAGGGAGCAGTGGCGCCTCATGGCATTGAGCTGGTGACTTATGTCAGTACTCCAGGTTTCTGAAGCTGTGTCATCAGATGTCTTTGTGGTTTTGGATACATTTACTTAATCAAATACCTCTTTGTAAATGGGTCTTTCTCATGTGAATGAAGTTAGTTACTATTTCAGAATAGAGTATATTTTCAATATTTGTTCATCACATGTAATGGTGGGTGTGCAAGATTTATGGTCTTTCCATAAGGATTACTGTCAGGAATAGTGGAGTCACAACTGATTGCCTCAGTGGCTACTTACACAAGCCAGCTCAGTTACCACACCTTGGTTGGAATAATCTAGCCCTGTGTTAGAAGCATACTACCCAGTAAACGCAATACAGTTGATGCTTATTTGAAGAGACCTCACTCATTTCAGAAATCTCAGGAGAAAAAATAAGTTATTTTTGTGGCTGAATCGCAGGACAAAAGAGAAGGTGTTTGTTATCTGAAGGAAAAGGACAGCATATGTTTCACTGCAGTGTGGCTGGCAGCTTAGAGCCTTGAAAAATATGTTCTTGTCTTCAGGGGAGCATAGACATCAACTTTGTGCCTCTCAAGAGGTGTTAAAACAACATCTGATGAGTCAAATTGCAGTCAAATGAGCCTTGCTAAAGTAGAGGAAGCAATATATTCAAGAGTTCGGCAACTGCCATTTTACCTTTGCCTTTTTTAATCAGAGAAAATCTACTCTGATTTCTCACAAGTTTTCTTGAGCTTTACAATAAGGAAAGATGCCCTGAGCTATTCTTTCTCGCTCTCACCCAACCATCTTGAAATTTTAACCTTAGAAGTGAAAATAAAACAGAAGTTAAAATACAGTTTGTGTTTTTAGCTTCTTTTCTCTTACCTATTAAAAATTACAGAGTTAGACATCTATTATTTACTGAGTTAATCACCAGAGGGGAGACCTGTGGAACAGGTCTTTATTCCAGAAAAAATAAATTGTCAATTTTTATTTGTATCATTTTTAAGAACACCTTGACTCCTAAGCAAATATCCTGAATGTCTCTTTCATGATTATAAGAATCCTGTTATGTGTAAACCTTCGGGTAGTTTAGAATTTGCATTTTGTGGTAGAAGATATCAGCAATGTCCACGTTCTTAGTACCCTCACACTAGTAAGGAAGAAAAGGTGGTAATCATTAGAAATGTCTTATGCTCGGTAGCTTGCATATGCTGCAGAAAATAGTCAGTCCTTGTGCAAGATAAAGATGAAAGGTGTGTGAAATGGTTTTCAAAGTCTGTATGTTTCTAGAAGATTGAGCAATTTCGCCACCCTTGCTAGGCAAGGATGAGTGACTTCTTTGACTGCTGCTGGAAACAACCTAGTCAAAAGAGGTAACAGTCCAGTGTGTGGAGGGGTTCTGTCCTTCGGTTGGACCTGTAATTCTATTGTGCTGTCTTCATAAAAAGTGTGTGGTAAAGGGTTTTCCCTGAAAGCACAGGGAAAATAACTTGTATTCTGCCCAGATCTGGGTGGCTGAGGTTGGAAACAAAGGCTGGTTCCACAACACCTAACTATGGATGATTCACTGGAAGAGCCTCAGCTGGGATGATCACACATCAGTTAATGGAGAAATCCATGATCATCTTGATATCAAAGGCTCAGACTGTTCTGGTCTTCTGTAGTAATTAACAGCTTCATCGCTTGCACGTGCACACTTAGTACTATTGTGAACCAATCAAAAAAGGTGGATAACTTAGAGACCTGATCCTGCTTGATCTCAATCAAGAACTGTTGTCCTTGGTTTCCTACCCTATCTTTTGCATGAATTTAGCAGTACTAGATCTATTTGCTGAACATGGTGTAGACAAATGGGAAGAGATTCCTTAGTTGTGAGGCCTCTAATTTCTGAATGATTTTTCACCTCAGAATTCCTTTTTCCTCACAGAAATAATATCTGTAATGGGAATTATGAAGGATTTAAGGAAATCTATTCATCCTATGTCTTCTTGCCATGTTGGGGAGTTATCACCAAGTGTAATTTTCTTCATTCAGGAATAATATGGAAAATTAATTCAGACAGTACAGATTATTTCAGTACATGCTGGACAAAACTGTGTCATACCTATTACATCATGAGGAAATTGTTACATTAGGATGGCTAACAGCTGCCTTGATGAATGATCTCCTATTTTCTTAGCATCCCTCATGCTGTTGTGTGTTTATTGCAATTATCAAGGTAAGAGTGGTCGTACATGTGACATTGCATTCTGTTGTCATCTTTATATGAACATGTGGTCATGTTCTCAGGAGCAGTGGTTCAACTGGTTCATGGGTGACAGTGTTTAGTAGGTAAAATAGCATAGACAAATATTTTAACATTTTTTTTCTTTTTTGTCTTTTCCATCACTGTGAGCAACATGGAAGAGCATCACAGGCAGTGTGTGCCTCCCAGTGCTGTTTTATGAGCAGACCTGAAGAGGTTGGTAACTAACTGAATACTATTAAAAAAAAAAAAAAAAAAAAAGATGAAAATTAGGTGGACTTACTCCTCAGCATGTAAGTGAAGGGGCGTTTAACAAAACTTCTGCTATATTACTTGTGTCTTTTCACATGTCATCACCCTTCTCACAGGCTAATTCGTTTGTCTGCCACTAGAACTTGTGTTGAAAATAGTTTCTTAATTGTTCTATGCATTGTGAGTATCTTAATTATCAGATTATATCCTTATGACACAGAATATAGCTAGAGATGTATGACATGCAATATAAATATGGTAAGAAGTGTCACTAGAGCTCATCCTTGATTAAGAATTTATTTTACTCTCCTCTTAGAAAGGATTGACTGGATCACAGGCCATTTCATTTAGGAGGCTGTATGTGAGAGCTTTTTTGATTTTTAATTTTCCTCCATTGATTTTCAGCATCCAGAGAGCACTTGTTCTCTAATGGCTCTCTGTGTTGGTGTTTGCTTGCAAATTGAAGTAAAAGATAAATGGCTTTCAGGGTAATACCTCTCCAAGGGCTTCCACTTGAGGGCTGGTGGCTGTTAGCAGAGCTGCAGTGTGTTTAGAAAAGTTCTGTGCTCGAACAAAAGCATTCCTGAGTCTCTAAGAGTGTTAATGTGCCTGATGTGACAACAATCTCTATCTGATTTATCAGTCTTTACAGGAATTGTCCACATTTTTCTATGAAGGTGAAATGCTCTGCATTTTTCTTATTATGGATTCAAATGTTTTCTTTGCACATGTTTTTCCTTAGCAAACAATAGATTTTTCAGTTAAAGAAGGGGAAAAGAGGGCTGGAACTCAGTTAGTTATGAAAAAGTATTTGTACTAAAATACAGTAATTTTTTGCCTGTGCCAAGATTTAAAATTTTGGCCTGTCTATTGGAAAACAATATTTTGAAACAGCAATAAATTTAGTTTTCAAAATCTTTGCTCGCTTAGGAATATTAAGCTCATCTATAGTGTAAACTTGTTTTATATTTGAAAATTGCAAGCCTGCTTGTACACTGTTGCTGTGATAGATCATTACATTGTGTAACAGCATTCTGTCTTATAACCACTAGTAATGAAAGGGTCCTACTCTAGACCACTTACACCTTGCCTTCTCAGACTGGGCTTCACTACTTAGAAAAGACATAGCTTTACTCTAGGCTCGAGTTAGAAAACCGTGGGAAAAGGGGTATGAGGCTTTGGAGCTTCAGGGAGCTTCAGGGTGATCCTGTGGATCAGCCTCATCTCTCACAGGTGCTAGGCAGCATCTCTTCCCATCAGCTCCTCTGGAAATGATTGCTTTTCATTGCCTCAGTGTTTGTGTGTCAGCTTTATACAGCATGTACACACAAACTGCAGGATGTATTTTCATACATTCAAATTGTAAAATTGGGAGAATAGAAATTTTTAAGAGGGGTCAGTTAGTAAACATAACCTGCTTATATAGCTTCCAGTATGTCTTTTCTTAATTAGGTTTTCAGCTTTTTGAGTATCCTTTAAAGTCAGTAAGAATTTTGCTTAAATCACAGTTTAGGGTCAGGGCTGCCCCTATAGCTATAACAGAAGCTCTATATTAACCCCTCTCCCCTCTCAAAAGGGAACAGGAAGGAAATAAAGATGAGAGACTTATAGATTAGAAAAGTAAAACAGCTTTCATGAAAATAATAATAATAATAAAATGGAATATATAAAAATATATATAAAACCGGTATCAAACCCAACCCCTCCGATGTCAATTATGTCACCATCACCCCAGTGCTGGGGAGCAGGCCCCGGGGAAAGTCCCAGGCTGGACTCAGCAGCAGATGGCAACTGGGTACAGGAGATGGATTCTGGAACTCGATTCAGGAACAGACGGATTGGGACTGAAGGCAGGACAGACAGGGTTTTCTTCTCATTGAAGAAGAGACTTGATCCCTCAGCTTTAGACTGAATATGATGTATATGGGATAAAATACTCTGTTTGGTCAACTTAGGGTGACCTTTTCTGGCTGCTCCTCCCTGCAGCTGCAGCCTTTTACTTTCTGCACTCCCCAACGCGGTATGCAAGATTAGCAGTGTCCTTGGTCTGCACACCAATCCTGGGGAGTAACTACAAACATCAAGTGTTATCACTGCTAGAAGCAGGCATTGTCTGTGAAAATCTGCCATTGAGTTCAGAAAGCGCAGCTGGTTAGAAGAGCTTTAGCTGAAATGTGAAATCACTGGACAGAATTAGTTCTGTTCTAGCCCAAACCAGGACACTTAAGGAACGTGTGATATGGTTTTGTTCCTCTTTGCTTCTCATGCTACTTACATCGAGCCTAATTCTGTGAAAATTCTTTTCCTTCAGCAAAGGTCTGGAGGAAGATACACATTCACATACCTGGATCAGGACTGAAACAGCTTAAACTACTGCATCAGCATATAGGTCTGAGGATAAAAAGACTCAGTATGGAATGAAGGGGAGCTACAAATCCTGGGTTCCTCTCTCTGCTCTGCTGCTCTGTCATTTTGTGTCTCCAAGACGGGTATTAAGAACAGTCTTCTTAACAGTCTCCTTATCCTGCAGCG
>NW_008616922.1:0-8014 GCF_000691845.1 Merops nubicus | reverse complement strand
CAGGAATTTCATCAAAACTGAAGAACGGAGACCTGAATTTCAGGCTGGTTTCTGTGTTTTGCTTCAGCAGAAGTTTAAACTGTTCATGTTTGGCATTAAGCGCATGGATGATGCTATTGACTTCAGTTCAGTGCATAAGGTTAAGCATTTGCACAATTGCATTTGGGAACTGGGGAATAAAATGGAATACACAAAAAGTAGTCTTTACCAGAGGAGTGGGACATTAACCACTGCGTATCTTAATTTATAAATGAGAAGAGTAGGTTTCTTCTAAACAAAGGAAGTCACTGTTTTATAGCAAAATGCAGTTTATTTGAAATCTTCCTTTAGCTCTTTTTAAAAAGTCATAAATTCCTGATGGCTGTATGTGCTACAGGGCACGCAAAGTCTTTTACTGAAGGCTTTGTTTCAAGCTCATGGGCCTTTTCCTTCTCAGTAGCTAGGCTTATTACATCGGATGTGCTTTTGTTTTGTTTCTTCAGTGCAGCTTTCAGGGTGACCTCTGCTGAGATAAAAAGACTAAAACCACTGTGGATTTTTCTGAAGCAACATCTTCAGCAGCAGTGGGCAGTTCATTGCTCTGAAAGCAACTGTTCACTCTAGAAAAGAACCCAAAACAGACAAGAGCAGACCTGGCAGAGCTCTTGCTTTACTGTGTTCCTCCTGTATTGCTTGTCAATCAGGGCAGTGTTAAATCTTAAAATATAGTAGTATAGGTAATGACTATAGTAATGATCAAGAAAAGGTGTTGTCTTATTTTTTTCTTAAGGAATTTAAGGAGTATCATATCGTTGTTACATTTCTGGTTGGCTGTTCATTGGGGTCTCTACTAGAAGAGCTGGAATTTTGGGCTATATTTCTGCTGCATGGGTCAGTGCTGTTTAAGCTCAGGCAAATCTAATGTGAAGAGGTTTGAAATGCTGCCAATAGCAAGGGCTGGTTTTAAGCTGCTGTTGTGAGAAGCACCATCAAGATGAGAAAGGTGACCAGGTTTGGACCACACAGAGGTGCCACGGCTGCTCTGTAGTGAATGGGTACACATATACTGGGGATCCCTCCTAGACCCTCGTTTCCTAGTCAGTGAGTTTAAATATGGTTTTAGGCCAGAAAAGGATCTATCCCTTCTCCCCCCTGCCCCTAAAAAAGTGGAGCCACAGCTTGGGCTTGAAAGAGCTCTTCTCACAATGAGAAATATATAACCCCCAAATGACCTAAGGGCAAAGTTGCAGACCCAAGGGATGTTAAATGGAGTGAGTCCTGGTGTTTCTTCTCTTTGGCTTTAAAATAAAGCCTGATGCAGCAGCTTTCATGCAACAGAGGCAGTGGTGCTTGTTACTTGGGATGCTGCAGATGGGGCTGGCTGCTCTGCTCATGCTGTCGGAGCTCGGTAGGGATGCAGCAGTTTTTGGTGAGAGGGTAGGCTAGGTTTAGCTTTGTGTAGCTGTGAATGACTAAATGGAAAAGTCAGGAAGTAGAGAAACCTCTATCTCTTGTGGAAGTGCCAAAGAATAGTCTGTATTGTGAAGGTGCCTCTTTGTTTAGTTTCCTTGCTACAGAAGATAGGAGATTTTGTAAGCAATATTAGACCATTTTGCAATCCATAAATCAATCCATATCCTATGAAATGGGGACAGAGGTGGAGGTGCAAGTGTCTGTCAGCAGTGGATGCCCTAGAGTATTTTGTGGGAAACAGGCAGGGCTAATATCAGGGAATACTCCTGGAAGAATACAAAAATGAATAAAATACTGAATATTTTTCATAATACTTTTTAATAAGTTGCATAACGAGGGAGTTGAGGAAGGGCACTGGAGTGGTTTGAAACTGAAAATCAAGCATTTTTATGGAAATAGACCCATTAAAGCTGCCTGTTACAGAAATGCAACTGTTTTTCTATGAACATGATAATTGTTCAGTGATTGAAATAGGTTTCTTAAAAAGAAATGTACTGTCAGTATTCTTTGGTTATGTAATTCATAAATGCCATTTTTAAGCAGACTAGGTACCTTGCCCCAGGAAGCCTGGAACACATCTACCTGGTTTTTACTGGTCTGGTAATGTGACCAGCCTCCAAAATAAAGGTTTTATTACCTTTGGATAAATTACTAATGTGAATCAGTAAGTAGAGAAGTGGTTCTGCACCTCAGCATGTATTGTCTGATGTTGATGAAGGAGAATCAAGTTACTTTAAGTTCTCTGCATTATTAAAAATACCATCTAGGAACAAGTAACTTATTTCACAATATATTTTAAAAAATATTTTTTAAAAAGCAATTATTTCACCTTGAAGCTTTTTTAAGATCTTAAACAACAGGCCTGGCTATTGCCTTTGCACACAGGTTTAAGGAAGCCACTTGATTACTTACTCTAGTTATACTGTCATCTTTTTAAGCCTCCTATTAATACTTAAATTCTACAGAGTGCTGTTTAGTTTTTATTTCCACCACACAGAGTGGTGGCATTGATTTGAGGAAGTCTGTGCAATTTATTGCAGCTTCAGTGCTTAGTGTCAGGGTGCAGTGTGGGGCAGCTGCTGCCTGTGGGATGGGGACCAGGGAGCCAAGGGGGATCTTGTGGCCAGTGAGTCAGGGACAGAGACACATCCACAGTGATGAGACCACAGTCAAGGGCACCAGCCCTGGCTGTAGCATCTCCACAGGGCATCTTGGCCCCCTCTTCCTCTCTTTCACCCCAGAATTTTCACTAATAGTTTTTAAACCAAGCTAGCTGTTCTGCCAATCCAATCAGGAAGATCCTGTGCTGGTCTGCTGGAGCAGGAGGCTTGAGTGGAGACCTGCTGAGGTCTGCTGGGCTTCTGGGGTTAGTGAGTGTCACACACATTCACAATTCAGTTCCATGATTCTGCCAGTCAGAGGTTATGATTTACATAATGTGTTTTTATTTTACATGTCCTGTTGTTTAACTTAAATTCAAAATTGCTTCAGATTCTTTTTTGGATAAGATGTGCAGTATGAATTGGGCCACTTATGTATATGATCTGGTTATATATTGTGGAATCAAAGACACCATGAGAAAGGAAAATGCTATGAAGCATGCAGTATAAATCCTTGAAATTGATCCTTTTAGTCTTGAAGTCACCGATTTCTCACTGCTCACTGTACGTAAAGTACGTTGGTTCAGTTCTCCGGTTGGCCACAGGCCCCATTTAAACATGTATTTCTCATTTCCTTGATATCCTTTCCCTTTTGTGAGTATCTGAACTAGACTTTTCAAGCTTGTGGCATTTCCTTCCTCCCCCTCCCCTCATGGGACAAAAGATTGCTCCTGTCGTGCCCATCAGAACCCAAGTGAGAGAAGAATCAGTACCTTGTTAGGCAGAGACCATCCTGAATTCTCCTGGGATGGAAAGCCATGCTGTTGTAAGCAAGATGACCCAAGTTCACTTGATTTTTTTGCATTATGTGTATTGATACTGTTTCTTTTGTCACTTGACTGACTTGTCACCTAACAGCCTTCCTGTTTTGAAGTCTAGTGGCATGCTAGAGAGCAGCTGAACCTCAGAGGCGATCTATTGTGTGGGAGTTAAGGGTGTCTGAAGTTGTGGTTTGCAATTCAGTGAATGCTGATCAGCTCCTGTGGCAGATGCCATTAGTTACGGTTTCCCTTTAAGGAAAAGGTTTGCAAGTGCCTTTGTACCAGGTTTGTTGGTAAAAGAGAAACACAGAGGCTGCACATGGAGTATCCAGCCCCTCCCACAGCAGTCCACTCTTCTGCAGATTTTTTTTTTTTTACTATACATTACATACTTTGTTGTCTATTTATGGATTTATTTTTATCTCTTCCATCTAATTTTGTTTAGAATATGGCTATCTGGGTTATCTGGTTTACACTTTTTACTTCAGGTTGTTCCTTCAAAGACATCAAAGCATGCTACAAATATGTCTAACCCATGGCAAAACTGAGTGTGGGATGCTGGAATGAAATTTTTCGTGGGAAACGAGACAGAGAAAGGTAGAGTCTGTGAAGGTGGGTCACACCCCATGTCTATCAACGTCAGGGATTATCTGCAGAGTGCTGATTTTATGCCAATTATTAGACCATGTTCTCAGCCTTTCATTTCTTTGGCATATATGCTCACTGTTAGTGCATGAACTTCTGGGTCCTTGGCAATTCACACAGGGTGTGGAAGTTAGGGACTTTTAAATCTTTTTTTTTCTGAAGTCTTTTTAAAGCAGGCAAGCTATGAGAATCTGTAGCGTGCCTAGAGACAAAGTCTCTCTGTGTACAGCACATTCGGTGACCCCTTTCAGCTGCCCCTGTAAACAGTAGACCACCTATTGATGAACTTTGTATTGGCATTTTCATCAGGTTTGTGAAGAGGCAACATTGCTGCCTCGATCGATAAAACTCAGTTAGATTTACTGATTACACAATTCTCTTTTCCTGAGACAAACAGGGAGTTTGTAATTGCTCAGCATACTATATTTTCTAGCAGCTATATCCAACCATACCTGTTAGTTTGTAAGTTGCACAAGGCAGGGTTCAGATTGCTTCAGATGTCTTTCTTCTCCCACACGGCTGTGAGCTGGTGGACTTTCTTCAGGAGAAAAAGAGAAACGTGCTTTTTAGGATCTGAGGCTGTCACTGCACTCTTCAGGGTTTTGAGATTCTAAAAGAGCAGATTGTGACAGCTGTGTGTGCTACCTTAAAAAAGAGGTAGACTCTCTCAATATAGCATACTAATCCTAAAATTTAATAATAACAAGTGAAGTTATTATATCACTGATTTTAATTTTATTTCTGATTACAAATATAATTTTTATTGTTTCCAAGACTATGCTAGGAACTGTGAGATGCGTTATGTGTTACTAATGCTACAACTGTATACCTGCTTTTTTCTTGTGCATTGGCAAACACATCAGTCTTAAGTTTGGGGAGTTGTAAATCTCCAATACACATAAATACTCTGGGCTTAGTGTAAGCGTTTGGCCTCTTGTGCAAACTAAATGCCAGTCAAGAAAAACTGATAGTTAAAGTCTTGGAGCTGAGGGTAATTAATTCATTTAATCAAGCCTATCTGGGTATCTGCAAACCACTATGCTACATGTTAATGGACAAGTCTTTCAAACTGCCTTTTTCTCCCTGGGTTTGGTAAGGCAGTTATTCTTCTCTTTGAAAATGCAGGTCATGTACAATTTGGAAAATACGTGCTAAATAACACAAAACAGATGAGAACTTCCGTCCCTGCAATCACATTTTCCCCAGAATTGCTGTTGCTTTTTAGTAATCTATTTACTGCTGTAAGAGTGCTGCAATTACCAGACTAAGGCACACTTACTGAAGTGGTTCCTAAGTAGTTCTATTAGAGGTGTCTCCTTCTTCGGTTTGGCTGCCTGCTAGGGCATGACAGCCATTCCCTCCCTGTTCCCTTTCTTCTGGAGCACAGATTCTCTGTTGGCATGAACAGACAAAGCTTCATTGATAACAGCACTCAGTTTGGAGCCCTGTCTTTGCCATGCCCTCTTCTGCCCTTCAGTTGTTACTTCTGCAGGAAGCTCTTCTAATCAGCTTGCATAATTTGGTAAATAGCTTGATCATCCCTCTTGCTAGGTGTGCAAACCTGATATCCTTAGAAAATCCATGGAAAAAAAAATAAGGAAGGATTCAGTGATACTGATTGGCTAGAATTGCCCTCTATTAGTGGTTAAATCTTTTTTTCTAAATAATTTTTGTACTCTTGAGGCTTGATTCTCCAACAACCTGAAACCTGCTGAGTTGCTACTAATATGGTGAGGAATTGCTTCAAGCACACAAGTACTCCATCCACTCTGCAACAATACTAAATGGAGGCAGCAGAGAAACAGGGCTGGTTCTACACAGCAAACAGAAAAAAAAAAGTATTTGAGGATTCTAACACAAATGTTAATAAATGTTCTCAAAGGTAAAAACCTGAGTTTCCTAGTGAGGATTTTATCGCATTTCAAGGCAACTGTTTCGCAAAAATTTTCATCTTTTTTTTGCTTTGAAACAGACTGACCTGCAGCTGAACTGTGTCCTAAGACACAGTTTTAACAGAATTACACCAGCTGTTAATAGGGAGTTGGAAAAAGGTATGTGCTAAATTCACAGCTGCTGTAAATAGATGCAGTTTCATTGTGTTCAGGAGAGCTCTGCTCCTTAGATGAACATGAGACTCTGATATTTGGGGCTTTTCTGATGCTGATGTGTAGCATGTGATTGGTGTTTTTGCCATGTGCTGTACTGCTTTGATTGCTGTGAGATGGTGCAAATACCTAGGTTTGGTCTTAGAGATTCCTTTCTTGGATTTTGGAGTCTCCTGAAGCTGACCTTTGGCCACCTTTACTGCTTCCCAGCATTGGTACAGCATGGCTAGCCACAGCCTGGCTGGAAGTGCACCAGCCAGTCACAGATACAGAACCTCCCTGAGGTAGGCGTAAGTACATGTAATATGTTATTTCACGTCACAGTGTAAAACTGCTTAAGAAGAGGTTCTGTTTTCAAGGAGCAACTGTATTGTAAAATGCTGAAGATATTTACACTTGAGCAGTATCTGCATTATGGTCTTAGCCATTGGTTTACACTTTGGTGGAAATAAGGGGAAGAAATTGTTGGACTCATCTTTTCCAGGTTGCCTGCTCTTTAGGAAAACTAAAACTCAAGGTTTCTCCTTGAAATAAATTTGTCTCCTCTAGAAATCAGTTGTTTGTTTGTTTGTTTGTTTGTTTTAATATCAGATAATGTTTTTAATGAATAGCTTAATCTCATTAAATAGTTTTGTTGTAGTGCTATTAAAGTATAAAATTCTAATGAGATGAGTGCTAAGTCCAGAGGGACTTGGAAAAAATGCTAAGCTGCTTTTGTCCAAAACTGCATTTTTCAGTATCTGTCTACAATAGTGCAATGTTTGTGATAAGTTGAAGTTTTTCCCTTGTTGTTTGGTCACTGTGAGGTAATAGCTCTATGATGTAGGTGCTATTTGGTGGCCCTTACTTACTCCTATATGTAGGACTATGCAGAAGAAATAAAGGTAAATAAATATATGCTAAACCCACTTTGAACAGCTTTGCTTTTTTGAATGTCTCAACGTAGACATTTTCTCAGATGATTTCTGCTTGCCATTTTCTAAAGTAGGGATTGTCTCTAAGTGAATGTGCTGGAAAGATGTATCAAATGCATTTTGTCTTTGCTTCTTAGGCAGCCTATTACAGCTAGAGTGAAGGGCAGCCAAATGTTAAATGACGTGTCTCAAGCCATAGATATTACTTTCAGAGACAGCATTAAAATTCAGAAAAAAAAAATAGTACACTTCTTTGGACTGGTGGTTTGTTCATTTTTTGTTTTTCCCACTAGAACCTAAAATTCACACCCTCTTTGTAATTTTAAAATATTTTTCTTTAAAGATTTTTTAATGTGTGTATACCTCCTTTAAATCTATGATTTTGTAAATTACTTCTCTCTTCCAATATATAGCATCCCTTATGACAAAGAGGAGTTATTCCTTATGTGTGAGATAGGCTAGAAATACATAAACTCCTATTTTAATATGGTTTAGCAGGTGGAAGATGGAGCAGAATTACTTTCAGGTGGCCAGGTACTCCTCGGTGGAGCAGCAGCATGGGAACTGCTGGCCTCTAGTGGTAAATGGGAGGTTATCTGAGAGTCCGAGTGTCTCTTGCTCAGAGGTTGTGTCTTCTGATGTTACTTCATGTAAGTTACACCAAAATTTGAAGTACGTCTGATACCATGGCTGTGATTGAGTTTCAGTTACATGGATTATATTCTGTATGATTCTGCTAACCTTGACATTAAGTACTCTGCATTTTTACTGGTGTAAAGAAAGTTCAAGCTGTGCATGAGCACTGGAAGAAAGAAAGTTTTGCTGCAAGAGCGAGGGTTAGAGTTATTTTAAGGGAATATGCAGCCAGTATTTTATGATTTCTGTAAAGAGGAAAAGCCTCTCTTGGGCTGCTTTGGACAGGGAAATAGCTGTCATTATGAAACATGTCATCCACTGTGGTGGTTTAAACCACTTTT
>NW_008616921.1:0-14145 GCF_000691845.1 Merops nubicus | reverse complement strand
GTGGAGTCTCCCAAGGATCAGTGCTGGATTCAGTCCTGTTCAACATCTTATTTAATGACCTGGATGATGGTATAGAGTGTGTTCTTAGCAGACACAAAACTGGGAGTTTTGGCTGGTACAGCTGAAGGCTGTGTGGCCATTCAGCGAGATTTGGACAGACTGGAGAGATGGGCCAAGAGGAACCTAATGAGGTTCAACAAGAATAAGTGCAGAGTCCTGCACCTGGACAGGAGTAATAAAATGCATCAGTACAGGTTAGGAGGTGATCTGCTAGAGAGCAGCCCCGTGGAGAGGGACCTTGGAGTCCTGGTGGACGACAAGTTGTCCATGGGACAGCAGTGTACCCTTGTGGCCAGGAGGGCGAATGGTTCATTAAGGAAAGTGTGACCAGCAATACAAGGAAGGTCCTGCTCCCCCTCTACTCTGCCCTGGTGAGACCTCACCTGGAGTATTGTGTCCAGTTCTGGGCTCCCCTTTTCAAGAGGGACAGAGATCTACTGGAGAGAGTCCAGTGGAGGGCTACAAGGATGGCAGGGGCACTGGAACGCCTGCCCTATGAGGAGAGGCTGAGAGACCTGGGGCTTTTTAGTCTGGAGAAGAGAAGACTTCGAGGACATCTAATTAATGTGTATAAATATATGAGGGCTGGGTGTTAGGAAGGAAGGGGCAATCTATACTCACTTATGCCCTGTGATAGAACACCGGGTAATGGTCACAAACTGGAGTACAGGAAGTTCCACCTCAGCAGAAGGAAGAACTTCTTTCCTGTGAAGTTTACAGAGCACTGGAACAGGCTCCCCAGGGAGGTTGTGGAATGTCCTTCCTTGGAGACTTTTAAGACCCATCTGGATGTGTTCCTGTGTGACCTGCCCTAGACTAGTTGGTCCTGCTCTGCCAGGAGAGTTGGACTTGATGATCTCTGGAGGTCCCTTCCAACCCCTAACATTCTGTGATTCTGTGAAGATGCATCCATTCTAGAAACTGCTGGCTGTGGTACACTTCACGGTATGTAATGAGCAAAAAGGGGCACACACCTTTTACCATACAAGATCTTGTTAGAGTAATAAAAATCCTTAGCAATCTAAATAGAACAACATTTATAGCAGTTAATCTGGTACAGTGATACTGACATTCATAATCCAAATTTTCCAATAAATGCAAAAAAAAATGTTACTAATAATAAAGCAGTTGAAAATTGTTACACAAATGTTTCCCAGTGTAACCCTTTGGTGTTATGCTTACTGTGGAGATACACAGTACTGCTCAAGAACAAAGCGTGAAGTGTTACATCGAGGTCTTTCCATCCTGAATACGTCACCAAGATGAGTGTGTTATTGGTGGTGACATTTTCTCTTTCCTCAGTGCAGTATTCACTTGGGACTATTTGTGTGCATTTTCTAACACAATTTTACACCTTGCTTTTTCTTCAAAGGTCTAAACATCCACATTACAGGTGAAGTTACTGTGTAAGGTATATTTTATGTGTTAGATACTTTGTTTTTGTTCATTTTGTTACCCTTAAAAGTCACTTCACTCAGATTTTATCTCTTTAAATGATTGCCAGTGAATTATTTATACTCCCAGTGTCAGATAATGTCATCCTCTACCCCTCCTATTACCACGCTGTGCCTAACAATCCCTTTCACTGAATCCTCCACCTACCCTTTCAGGAGTAGCATTGTGCACCATGGTTTGCAAACCTACACCTACCCCTGCTGTAGGATAAATACATGAATTCAAGATCAGAGAGTTTTTAAAAAATCCTGTTAAACTGTGAACTATTTAAGTGATTCTTCTGCTGACAACTTGCCTGACACAAAATGACATCATTAATGGGCAGACCAACAACTGATCTTCTCCCTCTGCTGGTACATCACACACCAGAGATCCAAAACGCCAGACAACAAACAACTGGAGGGAGAAACAAGTCAATGCACTCATTCACTGCAAAGGATGTGAAGAATGGAGCAAGCTGGCCAAGGAACCATGCCGTAGGAGATGGAGTCAGCCAGACAATGAATCCAGCCATATAGCAGTTTCCCAGATAGAAACTCGTGATCTTGCTCTGCCACCCTGGTAACTCCACTTGCTATGAAGAATCAAAGAGCCCTTTCAATAACCAGAATCCTCACACAGACAGTGCAAGCAAACCTGCTAACTCTACTACAAGCAAAGTCAATTCTTATATAATTGGCTTCTTGCCCCACCTCCAAGTTAATGTGGAAGGTAGGGGCACCTGGTGGTGATCTCCTAATCAGTTCCCACCCAATGCTGGCCAGACCCTGGGTGAAAACCAGTCAGAGGGGTCTTTCTTGCCTGGTTGTGGACAGCATCCATAAGACAACCCTTATTCAGGGTTTAACCCCAGCACTTCAGTGATAAATTCATCTAATTGGCCCACCCAGAGAAACATTCTGGACATTCTAGATCTAGCATATAAAATCAGAAATGCTAATGTAAATATTTATAGTATAAATGTTTAAAGTACCAATGGTACCCTCTGTCAATTATTAATAGAATAGTATGTAAAGTATTTTGTGACCTCCATAGCTGTACAAGTTAAGACAGGCAATCATCACATTACGAGAGAAACAGCTTATGTGCACCCTCTCTAAGAGTAATAAAACTGTGATGAATAACAGGTTTGTAATGTTCAAACAGTGAAGTGTGAGACATAAATATAGAGCAGGCAAAACAATTTTTCTAAACATTTTTCTTTATATTTTTCTCAAAGGAAAGAAATACTGTTGCTTCATCTTTGTTTCAAAAAAGGCTGGAAAAGGAAAGAAGAAAGGAAGAGGAGTCCTCCCTCTAGCTATGGCTGAAGTTAGAAGTAATTTTCTTTCTGCAGCTGCTTTAAGGAACACAAATTGTGTAGCTACAGTCTAAGCTATGTCCAGAAATTTGCTTGTTCATATGTGCACACAAATGCAGCTACTAATGAAATCATAGAGGGGGGAAAAAAAAAAAAAAAAAAGTTAGTTTAAAAAGTGAATGTTGAAGTAAGAAAACAACAACAACAAAAGAGGTCTAAGAAAGCAAAGAAAGAAGCTGAAGTCATAAGACAATATCATTTTACTTCTTCAATACCCACTTGGAAATATAATGTCTTGCTACAGAAGCTAACATCTGGTTCTGTGCAAAAGCAGATTAAAGCACATCCCTTGATGTCTCCAGAGCAGTGTAAAAAAATTGAAGAGAAATATCAAGGCCAGAATCTTTCTGGTTGTTACTCAGCTGTACCTGAAACCAAAATTAGGTCTCCTTTATAGTTAATGAATTCCTGATGATGTCTGAAAACATAACATAAAATCTTAGGTTTAGTATAAGTATCTCATTTTTCAGTTTCTTGGTAGCATTGGAGGAAACCTTATTTGTGCATCATCTGCTATTTCTGTTTTCACCTGCCATCCATTAACCTTTGATTCACAAGTGCTGAGGAGCTAGTGTTTGTTTCTGGGCAAGTAAAGGAGAGAGGGAAGTGCTTCAGAGACACACGTTAGCATATCACAGAGCTAGTTTATCTCAAATGTTAATAAAGAACAAGATAGTTTTTCAGAAAAAAAAAGTCTTGTAATAGTCAGAGTTGCAATATTTGCAAAGACCTGTCTTAAGCACATGCTCGTCGTTGAATCACATGATCATGGTGATCTCCCACCAGCTGCAGTTGCTATGATCCACCTTGCGGATAACTTGACTGTGAAGAAGATGACTACCTAGCAAACACTGAAATGTATCTTTTGAATATACTTGGTAAAATCAGGAGCTAGGAGAGGGATACAGATAATCTTCTGCCTTTGTCATTTTCAAGAGAAAAAGAAAGAAAAAATGTCATTTTTCACAGGCTTACAATCACCTGTATAAAGATTGAAAAGTGCATTTCAGTGTTCTTTTTATCTTTTTAGGAATGAACACTCATGGTAATAAAATAACATGAAGTATAGCAAGAAACTATAAAGAAAAGTCAATATTATAATTGAAAGGGAAGAGACTTAGCAGGGAACCAATATCAAAGATGTAAGGTTTTAAATTATTAGTGCTTGAAGCACAGAAGTGATGCTGATCTGCAGACGGTCCTCTAGTTGAGCAGTACATTCCCCAGAAAATAATGGAGACAAGAACTGAGTGAGAGAAAATGAACATGTGAACTAATGCTTTATTGTATGTCACCTAACCCTCAAACCACTAACAGTTATTCTTTCTTTTTGCCTCATCCTCTGTCACATAAGGTCAAAAGCAAACACAGGTATGTTCCTATGGACAGCTGCCAGAAGTCACAGTTTTAGTCATCATTGCTTTCCAAAGCTGATATCAATCCATGAACCGAAATGACATTTCACATTGTATCATTTTTGTATCTGAAAAATTGTTCTGTAAAAGTTGCACATTGCAATAAATTTAATTTTCATCTTGCAAAAATAATGTCTATAAACACAATATTCATTAATTTATTTTTGTGAATATATACTGTATAACTACTGTGTCTTTAGGTCACTAAGTAAAGCCACTTGGGAGAAAAGAATAGACATCCGTTTGCTAAAAGAACTGAATTAGACTCATACTACTCATAGAAAGATATAACAAATAGAAGAAAGAGCCACATAAACAACTTCAGTTGTTTAATTCCTTCCATTTTATAGCAATTCTCTATCAAAGAGTAATGAAAAATAGTCAAATTAAAATAGAAGAAATTTTAAAATAATTTAAAAACAAGATTTAATTTTTTTTAAGTAAACTTTAAAGTTTTCTCTTGGAGTCCTTAGACTCAAGAATTTTTTTTCAAGTCATCAGAATTCAGCACTGTGTACAGAAAAGTATAGATAGAATATCCACTCTACATCTTCAATACCTCATCTATTTCTTAAAGGTGGTAGTTGTTCTTTTTCAAAGTTACAAGTACTTTAACAAATAACAGCTGTGAAGCTCAATGCTATGTGTGAATAATTTTCTATTCAACTGTCAGTCATCTTTTATGTATAATAGAAGCATAAAGAAAAAAGGCAAGGCTGGCATAACAAAATGACATAGACTTCAATTCCCATAATATCATAGAATTGTTCCAGTTGGAGAAGACCCCAACCTGCATGTTACAGAATTACACTTGGAATCAACATTGTCATAACTGCGAGTTGTTGTCAGATTTTTTTAATGCATGAAAACAACATTCTGTATTAAATCTAACAGTTTTTCCAGGTAACAATCTTAAATCAAGAAAATAATAATAAACATTTTTATTATATGTTTTATAAGTTTTATCTTATTGTAATGCACCTTGTCTATAATTATTTTCTCAGTGGCCAGGCTTTTCAAATTAAAACTTGTGTCGAAGTAGTTTGCCACTCCATGGTAAGAAATACACCTGATCCAAAATGTCACAATCACTTCACATTTACTATAAGAATATATTCATAATTTGAAATATTATATGTTGAACTATTGAACAGATAATAGTGAGCTCATCTAAGGAAACAATAATTATTTAATTACTTGGCTTTACAATAAGATACATATTATATAGCTACATTATCCTTCTATAAAATTGCACGTTTCAGAACGACTGAGCATTGTATATAGGTCGTAGTGATGTGACAAAGGATTTCAGTTTATTTTTGTGTGCATGTGAAAACAAGCTATTTTTTATATGAAACTGCGTGTATTATTTGATCTGAATATTACACAGCATTAGTTTTCCCTAATTAGTTTCTACTACTCCTTATTTAAACAGTTAATAGTTTAAATAGAGTTTTGAAGAGAGAATGAATATATAAGGCTTTTTTTTCATACAACAGAAAATAATGTATTTGTTTGTAAATTATGATTGTTAAAAGATTAGCATTTCATCTGATGCAGCTGAGGGCGAGTTTTCAAAAATGACACATCAACAGCTGTCATTAAGAAAGAACATATTCATGTTTTGAGGAAATTTATTTTGAATTGACAGTGTTACTAAAAAAAGAAATAGGTGAACACTAGCAATGGAGAAGATCTTGATATAAATGGCATAGCTGAATGAATGTAAAACATCAAGAATTGGTACTGTAATATCTGAATATGAACATATACATATAGCAAAGAGCAGTCAGTGCATTTCTTTTCAAAATATCTAATCATATGAATTTCAGTATATAAGGTATGATCTATTGTGGTAAAAATCTCATTTGAAGAATGTCATTGTACATATTTATAGAAGAAACTGAAACAGTCAGGTGAAAAGCAGAGTTAAAGAGAAACCAAGCAGTAACTAACTAGTACAGTCTAGCAACATTATAGAAGTAGATGCAATGTTTGAGTATAACCAGGTGACTGGGTATAGGAAAAGAAATATTTCACTCCTTAAAAAAAAAAAAAAAATAAAAAAAATTCTATGTTACAGAAAAGAAGAAATAGCTGTATTCAGACCACGAAGTAATACTTTATGCATGTAGACAGATAGATCAATCAATCAAATTATTGATAGGTTCTATACAGTTGCAATAATTGCCTAAACAAAGTGTTGAAGTGCTGGGGTCTAAACACCACTTGACATATAGATGATGTCCACAACCAAGCAGGAAAGATCTTCCTGGTTTGTTTTCACACAGAGCCTAGCCAACTTTGGGTGGGAACCAATCAGGAAGTCACCACCAAGTGCCCTGATTTTAGCATTAACATCAGGTGTCCCACCTCTGAAGTTAACAGTATAAAGTCTGGCTCCCACAGGAGTGAGTTTGGAGCTTGTGTATGTAGAGGGTGTGGCATGTAGGGTTTCTAGTTACTGGAAGGTCTCTCTGACTGTCTACTGTAGGTGGAGCTCCCAGTGATGGTGGGGCACTACCACAACTGGTAGCAGAGGCAGTATTATGTGTATAATAATAGCAATATTATTTTGGTGATTGGAATTGACCTGGTCACCTGACTTCTGAGTCAATTTGCTCCTGTCTTTGCTTTGTCCTACACTGTGAATAACTGTATCAACCTTTCTATTCTTCTGGTTGTTAGTCACCTCTTATACTCCATATATACTTTAGTATTGGAGGGAAAGATCTGGCCTGTGTGCTGCTTATTAATGATGGTGTCCTTCTTATTGGAGCATGCACTCAGCAAAAGATTGATTAGCGTTTGTTGGAAATTAAAAGGTTATATTATTTCATGGTGGATAATTGATTTAGCATCCAAAAGAGGGCACTTTCCTGAAGAGAAAGAACACTGAAATATCCCCTTCAAAATATATCCTCTAATTTCCAGTTAAGGCAGGAAAACATGCTACCAAACTATATTTTTGAAGGAAATCTACTCTAAAAGGAGATATTTCCAAAATGTCTTATGTAAGTCCTGATAAAATGTGTGTTTACAAAGTCTGTGAAGAAAGAAGTAAGGTACAGCCTGATACCTTAAGGCAAATTGCTTTTGCTGTGGTTTGGATCAGCAACAATTTCTGTTAAGCATCTGCAAATGACATCCAGGAGCATAATTCCCTGCCAGTCAGTCTTGTTGCTTCCTGCAACCACATGACAGCAATCTGTTTCTTACATAAAAATGGTATTTTCTTTCAAAAAGTGTTGACAGTTTACTGTGCTGATGAAAAAGACTTTCTTCCTGAGCTCCACTGACAGATGAGTAGAAAAGATGACACTACAAACACATATAATTTTATTTTTTCCATGTCTCTGATGTTTAGAAAACTATAGCTTAAATAGAGGACCTCACAAAACGGATTGGGTAGGTTGACCTGTTCATATAGTTAGAAGAACATCTGTAGTCAGTGTGTGTTCCATGAATAGGAACCAGAGGATGTCTTTCTTGCCACAGGTTCAAAAAGACCTTCTTTGGCTGTGACTTTTTTTTTCTCATTAATATTTCTGGAAACCAGTTTTATCATGTTTCCTACAGCTTTCAAACCAGTAGGATGTTTTCTTGACATTTATCTAGTTGGAAATATCATTCACAAAATATTGCAACTCTGATAAAAACATATGACTTTGGAGCAGGGACTTTTTAGATTCATCCTGATGTGGACTGATTTCATGAGGTCACCTCCATATCTTGATTTATCTGTGTTTCACTCTGATAATGGCCTGAGAAGTGTAGACATGCAGGATGTCTTTGCTAGTTCTGAGTTTAGCTTAAAGCTGCTGAAGAAGAGACACACAGTAGATCTTGGCTAAAAGAGATAGTTCAGAGCATTTGATCTTGATGACCTAATAAATGCCTAGTAATTACCAGAGTAATTATAAGAAAAAGCAAGTGTGGAGGTCTTACAGCATGCTTTTCATGAACTGAAAGGGTATTTGTTTCTCAAGCGTGCATGTTGTTTATATAAAATACTTTTTCCTTGAAATCTCTATATATTTCTGATATTGTAACATTTCAGGTAATGGTTACAGATTAATAGAAAAAAAAATCCAAAATATTTTATAACATAAAAAAACCCAAACAAACAAACAAACAAAAAAAAAAAAAAAAAAACCAAAAAACGAGAGAAGCAGTCTATGAGAAGGAATGTTGTAGAGTAGTAAATTAAAAAACACTTATGAAAATGGCTATACAAGAATATCACTGTCTGTGTTGCATAAGAACTGCTGTCTAAACATCAAATGAAGTAAATATGGGATCCCAGAAAAAGGAATTAGCTATGTTACTTTTTCAATTGGTGTTCTTAAAGCCCTCCTCAAAACCATGCAATATTCCATGTTTTTCAATCAGGAAGTCTCTTTCCACCATATATTTGCAGAACACAGCCATATATTCAGGTGTTATTTTTACAATGAGACCTCATGAAACTGTTTTGGTCTGTTGAACCTGATGATATTTGGCAGAAGTGATAACAACAGGCTTTAAAATGCTTAATGGTACTAGGATTTTATTTTGAAAGTAGGAACTACTAAAATGTTACTCTAATACTTTTTGCTCCATTAATTATTGATGAAAATTTCTCTACTGTGTTAATTGTAGGATGTGTTTATAAATACACATTGACATAAGTCTTAAGTTACTGAGACAAGAGAAGTAAACCTAGAAAAGTGAAGAGAGTAAAGTTTCAAATATTCAAATGGGGTGTACTAAAATACTTCTGATATTAATTGAAAACATGTTCTGACACCAATTTCAGAAATATTAGAAGCTTAATGATTACAAGTTGCTTTCAGTGATAAGTAAGTGAAAAGTGAATAAAAGCAAGAAAAAACGCAGTCTCAAATAATTTTTTTTTTAATATCATATAAAAAAAAAAAATCAAACCCCAAAAAAACAGGGCTGGTTTCCTGTTCAATTGTTTCTGTCTCAAAACATCCTTTGTTTGAATTCCCAATCCTCCCATTTCTCGACATTGACCACATATTCATATCCGTTAGAGTCATTTGCAGGAGACTGAAGGCCCTAAATATATGTTGATCTGGAATATTCATCTTCTGTTGATGAAAATAAAGGGTTTACTCTGTGTAAGTACTAGGGATAACATTTTATCATAATAAATCTTTTGAAAATGTGATACAGATCAGATTAGATGGAGTCTTTCTCAACCTGGTCTTAATGCAAGGTGATCCTGCCCATGGCAAGGGAGTTGGAACCAGATGATCTTTAAGATCCCTCCCAACCCAAACCTTTCTATGATCCTGTGATTCTGTTTTATTTCCAGGATTAAACTGTGTCTCTTTGCAAAAACCTCAATTAAGTACAATTAAGGGGCCTTTCTTATTAGTGTCAGAGAACATGCTATATCTGAAAATATGTAATTATACATGAGCATATAGATAGAGCATATAGATACTATACACTTAGATGTCTATATACACTCCCAGTATCACTATTAGATTGAAGTTCAGCTTTAAAAGCTCTAATTACTTTATAGAGAGCAACAAAAGATTATGGAAGGCAGTAACTCCACTACCGTACTGAAACAGGATTATGTAGTGGTGGTGGGCTGAATCTGGCCAACAATTAAGCACCCCATCCAGATATTCTCCCCTATGCAGCAAAATAGGAGAGACAAGCAAAGGTGAGAAGAATTTTAGAGTCAAGAAAAAGACAGTCAAAGTGAAGAAATGAGGAAAGCAGAAACAAGTGAAGCAGTGAAGGCAGTCAGTCACCACCTCCCACAAGCAGTCGCATGTCCAGCCACTCCAAGCAAAGATTACCTTGGAAAGACTATACTCCCAGTTTTTATTGCTAAGCATGATGTCTGTCATACGTTCTGGAACATCTTTTTGATCAATTTGCTTCCCAGTTTTGTATCCTCACAGTCTCTTGTCCACTCCCAGCCTACTTACGGGCAGGGAGTAACAGAGTGAGAAGGCCCTGATACTGTGCAAGAACTTATCAGCCATTGATAAACCTTTAGTGTGTTATCAACTCTGTTTTGACTGCAAAATCCAGACCACAGCACTATACGGGCTGCTGTGGGTAACGAATGCTAACGATCCCAGCCAAACCCAATACAATGGTATGTGCTTTTCCTACTTTGCAGTGGAGTGTTTCTAAATAAGATTTATTTTTATGACAAAATACTTTGCAATTATCTCCTTTTGGAATCTTTCCTACCACTATAAGCTGTCAATTTATTTAATAGCTTTCCCTTTGTGAAAATATCAGATAATTTTAATGTAAGAAATATGACAAAGAAAGTTGTGAAACATTATAAACAGTCTAAATCAATGAATATCTGTTGTCTTTCTAGCTTAAAACCTTGGAAATCACAGTTGTACAATCAAGAGCTAATACAAAAGTAGCTTTTCAAGCATGAAAATTGCTAACAGTTTTTTTTTTTCAGCTACAGTTAATACAGATAAACAGTATTGAGGACATGCCTCAAGATTTCCATTTATTCAGGACTGACAGAGTGAAACACCTCAGTCCCAGAAATTCTTAGCAAATAAGAAAAATTCAATGAAAAACGTCATTGTAAAAACTTTAGCATCAGATGACAGATTACAGTGTTATTCATTGTGTAACAAAATATGTGGCCTTAGAATTTACTGTGATAAAATATTTATTTTCATTTTGTATTTTTTTCCTGAGAAAAAAATACATTCCTTATGCGGGTGTATGTGGCCTTACGGTGGGTTTCTCATCAGGATGTGCATTAGTTTCTTACAGGGCGTAGCACAGGTATACGTAAAGCTGGAGCAGCCACACCTCCAGCTCAGGTATGTACAAGTAAGGGACTGCTTACTTGTGGGTGGGATCTGCTTGTAGCCCACATGTTTGGTGAAAGTGTGTGTCTGTGTGTATGTGCATGTCTTAATAAGTATTCTTGGCTTTATAGACGACTGTTAAGAAATTTATTAACATTGTCTTAACATTTCAGGTGTTTTGGCTTGTCTGTTCTATTACTGCAATTGATCCTGAATGCATAGCTCACTTGCAGCCAGTTATTTGTGTGCCATTAATAAACTGCTTCAATCCTGAATTAATTTGGACTATGTGAAGTGAATAGTATTTTAAGGAAGAAAAGTAGTAAACCAGCTTGCTATTTACACAATTTAAACATCAGTGGCCAGAGAAAACTATTTCCTTTTCAGCCATATATTTATGTTTTTCCTTCTTTCAAAGAGATTCTCTCTTTCTTCCTTTCCTTTCCTTTCCTTTCCTTTCCTTTCCTTTCCTTTCCTCTTTTATTTTATTTTATTTTATTTTTTCTTTTTACTACATTACTTGACTGAACAGTATGAGAGGGTACAGATAGCCCTGATGGTAGAATTGTTGCATCTGCAGCAGAAACCGTGTTTTCTAGAGACCAAGCAACAAGGTTTGTTTCTGAAGACTACACTAAAATCATTGCTGTGTTCCACTTTATCTGTATATTGTCATATATGAAAGTCACTATAAACAGTAGAGACATTTTCTTAAAGCAATGCTCATGACAATTACTAACTCATGAAAAATCCTTCCAATTCATGGAAATTTTGCAAAAATACTCAAAACCAACAACAGATAAAAAAACCTACAAAAATTACATTAAATTTTTGGAGCTTTTACTTGAGTTTTGAAAGGAACATTACTACTGTGGTCATCACCATGAAAGAGATACTTGTTTAACATTCTAATCCCCCATTTCAGGTTGTGATCCTTTAATTGTTCTGCACTTATGTATGAACTTAATAGACCTGGACACTGTTGTCTATGTATTACTTACCTTAAAAGGCTGGTTCTCTGTATCATATTCCAACTTGAAAAGAATTTAGTTAATCCACAGATTCTATGTAAATATATTTCAATGTATCTTCTTGAATTTCATTGATAAAGTAATTATTACATAACTGTGGAATTGTGACTTGCAGAGAAGGATGGCATGTTTTGCTGAGCATGAAAAAACAGTGCAGATAGTGAGATTCTTGTAAGCCTGAGAAAATTCACAAAAGTATCTATCAAATAGCAAATGTTTATAGTTAGTGGATTCTGTTGGCTGCTCACCCGGACAGGTACGTAAACATCGGCAAACTTTCTCTGAGCTATGCTAGGGCTGACAGGGTGCATGGACAGAGCGTGAACAGTGATTATTATCCAACCTGTAGCTCAACTTAGGTGTGTGAACAGGCTTGTGAACCTATGGGGTTTGGGGGCCTGTCTCTTGTCTGTTGGAAAAGGCTGTAAAACTTTGCAATAAACGGATTTGACTACAGATCCCCTGGAGTGTATCTCTTCTCTCCAGAGCTCCTTCCCAACACATATCATCTTAAAAAAAAACAAAGAGCAAACAAACAACTAAACAACAAACCAAACTAAAAACCCCAAACCTTAACCGATAAATAAAACCTTAATATTCCTTGATTTAAAATACTGTACAAAATGTAAACAACTGCTGTTTGGGATTAAATGTTCATCTTAAAGAATGATATGTTCTGACTGAAATGAAATAGTTGTAAACATAGATAACTTTGTCTCTCAACAATGCTTATTCTGAAATACTACTATTCTTTCAGTTATTCTCAGGGCTTTATATCACTCTGTCAAGGTTTCCCTTCACCTTAGTGTCACAAGATAGTTTGGAAAATTGTAGGATGCATACTTGTTTCCAGTACTTAGAGCTAGAAATTGTATACGTAGCTATCGTACCTCTGAAATAAAGAATTCACTCTCACACATGGACAATATTTTCAGTTTACTTTGAGTGCGCTATTAGAGTGAATGATTTCTTCTTGTATCCCTTTCCTCTGTTTAGGTTTCAAAGGCTAATAATGAACCTACTGTCACATACTTTAAAAGTCAATAGCTCAAGCATGAAACAGCAATTATGTCCTTTTTGTATGCAATTCAATAGGCCCCTGCTAGAAATACAGAAAGAAAAAAATCAGGACACTGTGGTTCATGTTTCCTAAGCAAGCTGAATTCTACACTGAAAAAGTCTATTCACAGCTAGTATTGCTCTGCAAATGTTTGACTGATTCACCAACACTGTCACAACCCATTTCCAGCTTTCATATTCACAGGAAACATTTAGCAGAAAGTATATTCTTTACCACACAGAACAAGCACTCATTTAAATTAGCAACACGAAGAAATAAAAGATCATCCTTTAAATGAAAAGTTATTGGCAATCAGTATTGTATTATACATGATAGAAATCTATTTTTATTTGAATCATAGAATGTCTGGGCTGGAAGGGACTTCCAAAGGTCATCTAGTCCAACCCCCCTGCCATAAACAGGGACATCTCCAACTAGACCAAGTGTAATGGTTTCAAACCTGCTGCCCCGGGTGGGTGGAGATCTGAAACCCAAGACCAGGGGCAAGCCTGAATGAAAGGGGCGTATACCTGTTATATTCCCACTCCCTTCTTCCTGTCTTCGGGACTTCCTGCCAAGGTCTATAAAAGGGGCGAGAAAGGCATGCCTCTTCCTCTTGCTCTTTTGCCCTTCACCCCGGACACACACTGCTCTGCTGCTCCTTGTGCTGCACGTGGCCGTGGCCATCTTAGAGACCTGGGCCTGATCGACAGACTGATTCCCTGCCTCCGTCCATGTCCAAGGATTGTGCATCCAGCTTCAATCCACCTCAATCCAGCGAGATCCAGCACTGGGGAGCCTCAGCACAACATTTGCTATATTTGGAAGTTTAATCTTCTTTGCCTTGTTGTTCCTATAACCCCCCTTACCCTGTTAAAACCCTACCCTTTTTCCTTTCTGTACGCTCTTTAAATCCCTACCCTTCTGTCACGAACCAAGGGATGAA
>NW_008616920.1:7757-20805 GCF_000691845.1 Merops nubicus | reverse complement strand
CTTTTTACACGGAACCAGGACAGGACCAATGCTAGTGCTGGAAAAAGTGGAAACCTATTTTGTGTGGGGATCTTACCTTTCATGGCACTAACTTACTGCTGAATTAGAACCTGCTTTACTTGTGTTACAGTGTTTTTGAACGTTAATAATAGTATCTTGTTGTTGTCCAAGGAACTGAGCTGAACACGTTGCAGCACATCAATGGTGTTCACACACTTTGGATACAAACTTCTCTCTTAAACAGCACAACTTACGGATTTTAACCTTTAACTAATTTAAATCTATTCTTCGAGATTACATCAATCTATTCAAACCCGATCTCCTTCTATGACAAGGTGACTCACTTAGTGGATGCGGGAAAGGCTGTAGATGTTTACCTGGATTTCAGTAAAGCTTTTGACACTGTTTCCCACAACATTCTTCTGGAGAAACTAGCTATTCATGGCTTGGATGAGTGCACTGTACGCTGGGTAAAAAACTGGCTGCATGGTCAAGCCCAAGGTGGTGTGGAGAAGGGATTTAAATCCAGCCAGTCACAAGTGGTCATCTCCAGGGTTCAGCAGTGAGGCCACTTCTCTCCAATATTTTTGTTAATGATCTGGATGAGGGGATCAAGGGCACCTTCATTAAGTTTACAGATGACAATAAGCTGGGTGGGAGTGTTGATTTGCATGAAGGTAGAAAGATGGCTAAGAATATTTTGTTCAATCAGTGAGGAGGTGGAAGTTTGTGTCTGTATGGATGTGCACTGGGCAAAATTACTGTGATGTGAATCATGTCCTTGGGGAAATCAACCATCCTGTCGAATACTGAGCAATAGGTTCAGAAGAAGAGGCTTTATGTCCATTGGAAGCCCACCTGATTCTCTGCAGCTTTTCACATGTACTTTATTACGTACTGCAAGTTGCACAGTTTCCTCTTCAGAATATTCATATTACCAATAATTTTTAAGAAAATAACTAATGTAACAAGGTGAAGATGAAGTATAAAGGCAAGATGCAAAACATGACAATAAGCTATCTTTGGCTGGCATAATTTGATGTAAGATCATTAAGTCTACAAATTAATAATGTGATTTTGATTTATGCCAGCTGGGCATCAGGAACCTATGTCTTCTCTCTAATGTTTATAATGTGCTTAATAAACCTTACTTAAAACTTTCAAAGTACTAAAATGGAGATGTTCAAGCAGTATGTTCTTGTTGCTATGTGCTTAAAGATCTTAGAGATAGTAGTAGTGACTTGTAATGTATAAGTTACCATGGTGATGGCTTTCTTAATGAACAGTTGATGAAATTGCTTCATAAAACATATGTACTCTTAGCCTGTAGACTGAAGGTGGTTTGTTGCATCAATAGTGTATGAACCAGTATTCACGTTTAATGACATGCATGTTTACTGTAGTATACTAGGCCATATGTGTACACTCAGATGTTCTTAAAGTGAGAGCAGATGCTGGTGTACAAAGAATTAAATATCTTTTTCTGGACTAGAGCCTTCCAATTGCATATAAGAGCATAGGAAACATAGGAACAGTTGGGTCCAGCCAACTCATGTTACATGCAGTGAGGCTACACACAGAGTCCTTCAGGCCTGAAAGCAGTATTGCTTTGTATGTAGGGCACCACACTGAAGATAATAAACTGCCTCTCTCAGAGGAGCATAGCCAGTGTAGCCATATCAGCACCTTCTGTGCTACAGAAAAGAAATGCCTGAGGCAGGTCAGCGTCTTTGGCTCACTCACTAAAGGCATACTAAAGGAAGATAGAGCTTGCCTAACTGCTGTCTAAAGGGCCTGAAGACTTCCACAGTCATCCTGGGCCTTCAGCAGAAATCAAAACTGTCCAGCTCAGGACCAATGTGCAAGCATAATGTAATTCTGGTTCTCGTGTGTATTTTGCATTCCAGTATATAATCTCTACACCAGCATGCTCTGTAGACCAACTTGGTGCTAGTGAGTCTGCCAGTTCGCTTAGTACAGGAGGGAAACACAACCCAGAAAGATTTTTAGGAAAGTTTTAAAGGTTTGATGAGGAGGGATGGTGCTGTCCCCAAGGTAAGAGTCTCTCCTGTCCAGATGCATCCTGGGTTAGAGAACAAGGATGATTATATTCTGATTTCTGCAACTCAGTGCCTCTCACTCCAAGTTTTGTCCACAGACTTCAATAAGACAGTAGGTGTTAACTTAGGTCCCATGTACATACAAGCAAAAATTACAGCTGAAAACTTCTTTTAAGTCGTTTGTCAAAGACATTGCTAAAGCAGAGTTTGAACAGAGATTATGTTACTCAAACGTCTGGACAAACACTGAGAAAGAGTGATGTGATAAAAAAGTCAAATAATTTGAGATACAACTGAAAAAAAACCCTGTGTTAAGTAATATTACGCAGGGAAGTTCTATGGGTTTTTCTGGTGAATAGAGCAGATACAGAACACAACAAATTTCCACTATCACTTGAAATAGAGGTACTGCAAAAAGACAGGCAGATGACATGAAACATAAGGATGTAAGTACACTAGTCTCACTTCATCATAATATTGCTACTTACACTGCAGCTAAAAGTAATATTTAGCATTTAAATAGCCTTTGTCACCTGTAGACTTTAAAGTGCTCTTCTATACACAGTTTAATTGTTTTGTTTGAAAGTGTCAGAGATCAGTTTTTTCTGGATTCCTCACCACAGTTTCATGTATTATGCTTTTGACAGATTGGTAAACTAATCCAAACTATGTGCATTGTGCAAAACTCAAGGGAAACCATTTTCATATCGCATAACTTTTGCTCACTGAACCACACAATGCTGCTTCTTTCCATTCTTATTTCTTTGCTCTGACTCCATCTATTTTGCCATGGAATATCTTGGTTTTTTTTTTAAACAAGAAAACCTTTGAAAGAGTTTTCCTGGAAATTTTACATGATGTATTTATCCAGAAGATTGTTCCATAGTGTACATGGGGATGCATTCAAAATATGCCTGTAGGAAACCCCCTTTGAAAGGTTTATGACTATCAAATAAATGTATATTTTGTTAATTTTTAAAAGGTAAAGAAGAATTTTAAGAATATAATAAGATTTCAACCATATTCATAGTGATACACATCAATTTCTTTTTTTTTTTTTTTTTTTACCAAAATACTTTGTATCTTCAAGCACTGAAATTATCACCTCTGAAAGTTGTAACTCTCATAATGCATGTAGGAAAGAGTTGCCTAGTCCTGTAGCTTAAGATCTGAACAGGTTTACATCATAATTTCCACCATTTACCACTGTCACTTACCTTATGATTTTTTTTCTCTCTTCTGTAGTCCTGCTAAGATCTGCTTTGGGCATCCTGTGTTGGTGATGCTGACAGTAGAACAAGTCATTTAGTGATTTATGGACATCTCAGTTCTAGGCAGTAATAAACAGTCAAGCAGAAACTTTTAGAGAAGAGAGATAGAGATAGAAAAGTGGTCTAGTGCCGTCCACATGGAACCCCTCAAAACCCTCAAATCTGGCCACCCCAGCAATACTGAGAGAAGTGATCTAAATTCCTTAGAATCATACTTTATCCTTGAATCAATATGGCAGGTGATGGTGATGCTATTTCATTGTTATTTCGGTAGAAGTTAAATTCTATGGAAAGACATTTTCATTGTAACTATCTAATAATCCATATGTTAAAACTTTTGGCAATATTATATTTACTTGCCAGTGGCATAAGGCTTTCCATGCATTCATTTTAAAGTCCATATTCTCTTCCTTGTAGTTTGAGCAGAACTGTACCAAGGAGACTAACATTCTTGCCTTAAATTTATGTATGTATTGCACATATGTCTCCTGACTTCCCATTTGAAAGTCATCTTCTGAAATTTGGAATTTGTGATTTGAAATCACAGAGATTTGAGGGACAAAGGTATTTCTGAGCAGTGACAGAAAGAAAATGTCACTCCTGCTTTCAAGAAGGGCAAGAAGTAGGATCAGGGAAACTGTAGGCTGGTCAGCTTCGTGTTGCTGTATGGAAAGGTGATGGAGAAAATCCTCCTGGAAGCCTCTTCCAAGCGTATTAAACAGAACAAGATGAGTAGGAATAGTCAGAATGAATTTTCTTTTCAGCTTCCTTGGTGAAGTAATTGGTGAGATGGATTAAATAAGACCAGTAGATGATGCTCTTTATCTTGACTTAAACGAGGCTTTCAACATTGTCTTCCATATAATCCTTGTAGACAAGCTGATGAAATATGGGATATATAAGGACAGTGAGATGGATTAGAAAACTAGCTGAACAACTGGGCTCAAAAGGTTGCAATCAGTGCCTCAAATTCCAGCTGAATAATCGTCATTAATGGTGTATGCCTGGGGATGATACTAGCACTGATACTTTTCAAAATCTTCATGAATGACCTGGATGATGGGACAGACTGTACCTTCAATAACTTCACAGATGATACAAAACCAGGAAAAGTAGTTCATACACCAGATACACCATTCAGAGCATCTTCAGTAGACTAGAGAAATGGTTCAACAGGAACCTCATGAATTTCAACAGAGGGAAACAACAGCTTCTGCCCCTGTGGAGCAGTAATCCTAGGTGAAGCATAGGCTTGGGGTTGACTGGCTGGGAGGCAGCCTACACAAGTGGACCAGCAGGTCCTGTCTGACAGCAAATTGATGTAACATAGCAAGGAGACTTTGGGGTAAAGAAGGCCCTAGATAACCCTGCTTTAAGGAAATATTTGGAATAGATGACTTCCAGAAGTTCCTTCACATGTCAGCTGTTCTATGACTATGAGGATTCTGTTCTGTGACTATGAGGATGGGAAAGATCCCTTGTCCAAGAGAGGATCTTGCAGAGGACTTCCCAATACACAAAGGTGAAGATGAACGTTCACAGGGTAGCTGAAGGTGGGCAGAACAACAGAAATGTGAGACACACTGTATTCTTACTGTAGTCTATAATACAGCCTCCACAGTACTGCCTACTGACATGAATGCAGATTGCTTATTGTCTGGCTCTTGCTCTTTACCTTTCTCAGGAGAATACTAGCTTTCCCTTCCACTTTCCTTGCTGCAGCCACATGGCAAAATTGACCCATCTGATACTTTTACCATCTGCACAGTAAAATCACTCAGAATTCTTTGATGGGAACAGTGTAGCCTTGTACACATTAGAGATGTCTCAGATTTCCCAATGTCCTTTCACCATGATGGAGTTTAATATTTCTTCCCAAAATAGCCTACTTACTAAATTTCTTACTTCCTGCAAATGTGGTTTTCTTAATTCTTATAACCTTGTCCTGATGTACTGCTAAACCCAAACATTTCTTGAATTATTTTAAGCTGCGAACATATTGACCTCTAATCTCTAATCAAGTTAAACAGAAGATCAAGTTAAGCAGTGATCAAATCAGCTGGTCCTGCTATTTGTGTAGCCAGAGTAAATTTTGAATGTCTTCTCAGGCAGGTATCCTATAGCCATGGTTTACTTCTGCTAAAAGCTCTGAAAAGTGCATTCACTGCTGTCTCTTTTCACAATTTTGTTGTAAGTAGTCATTTAGGATATAAAATAATTATTATTTCTACACCTGCTGGAATCAAGTGATTACTAGAGAACAATGTATTCCTTAAAGAAAATGAGCAAGTAATCTGCTAACCATTTTGTTTCCAAAGAAACCCCCAGGCAGTGGGAACATCTGCAAAATATTTATCCGGTCACTGAGAGGAAGAAAAAAAGGAAGAAAAGCCATGATTTAATATTTTTAAGCTTCATGTTTTTAGAAAAATAGCCTCGTTTTTGAAGGCTTTATTTTCTTACATATAAAACACTTGACTTTAACAAAGTTCAGTTCTGAAAAAAAAGTAAATGAAAAAAAAATTTTAAATGAGATATTGAGAAACCAATTAGGTCATTTCTCTATGGATTTTTTCTTTCTACGAATCAAGACTGATTGAATTGAGGTAGAATCACAGGGAGGAATATTGAACAATGCTGAAGATAGAGCACAGCATAAGTTACATGGTACACAGTGTGCTTCCTGACATGCTCTATAGATAGATAAATTAAGCTGTGATTTTTTTCTTCCAGGTCTGATTTCTTGTATCCCTTTGGTCTTCTGTGTAGACCAGTACACAGGCTCTTTATTAAAATTATTCAGCCTTATCTCACTCTCAAAATAATGATAATAGTAAGAACAAACAAACAAAACCCCCAACAAAACAGGACTATATTTAATTTTCAGGTGATATAATGTGTTGCAAATATTTAGATTTTCTAATATAAGGAGTCCTCTTCACTGGATGCAGATTTTTTGGTCCTTCATTCAATGAGAATCCATTTGGTCTATACACTAATGCAATACTTTAAGAATAACTACTAATGTAATGCTACTATGATACAGGAATGCTACTAGTGGGATATAAACTACTGTAATATTATAAATTATTTTAAATTCTCTGATTGTTACTTTTGGGCAGAAGAAGTGTAATTCTAATTTATAAAAATTCACCTGTGTCATATGTGAATCTGCACATGTTAATTATCAGATTATCAGGTAACTACCCTTTCCACTGATATTTATTTGCACACTTTTTTTGAATGTCCAACATCTCATGATCATTACTGTAAATCTTTCACATGCTTGCAAAACTAAAGCTTTTAGACATACTCCTACAGATATTTTAAAACCTTCATTAAAAATCTGCCTTAAGAACTCAGAAACCTATATTTAAATAAAAAAAAAAAAAAAAGTAGTGTCTTTTCTAGCCTTAGAGCCTTTAAGCCCTCCCTGTCTGCAGGGACTCTGTACTTTGAATTTGTTCCTGATATTAACCTCTCATTCTATAAACATCTCTTGTCTTAAAAGAAGAAAAGTAGAATTTTCATATAAATCCAGGAGCTCCACTATCAAAGGAGCATTAGCATTTACTTTAAAATTGGTCTATGGAAAAACATTTCTACAAGAACCTAAAGCCAGCTGGCCTGAAGGAAACTTAATTTTTCAGCAGTAGCAAAGTGGCAAGTTAGGAAGATTACTGAAACTGCTCATCTTAATCTAGATGCAAACTCTAGGATCTTTCACAATAACAAATCACAGTTTGGGAACCAGATCAAGAAAGTGTTTTGAATATTGTCTATAAGGTACTTAGGGAAATACATTTTTCTTTACAGAAAACTAAATTAGTATCCTGAGATCAAGAAATAAACCTAATTATTGAAATAGAAGGCATACAAAATGGCTCATGGGAGAACACTTTTCTTTTAATAGAGCTGCATTGAATTGGCATAAGGAAGCAGCACATGGATGTGGTCAAACTCTTAGTTCTATACACCTACTTACACTTTGCATTGGCATCTGAGCTTGGTATCTTGTTTACCATCATTGCCCCCCTGTCTTTTTCCTCACTGTAGGCATCTCCTTTCCTCTGGGACACTCTAGAGCACCTAGGACATCTGCAAATGTGACTCAGGGCTTAGAGAAGCCCTGTGCCTTGCTGGAATGGCATCAGAGAGATGGAGATACTGGAGATATTTCAAAGGCCGCCATGTCTACCAATACACAGCTGAATCAAATACTTTAGTATCACTCTCTGAAGTCCACTGGACTTTTTGAACAGATTTCCATTTTTTACCATGTTGTTGTCCTAAGTAACAAAAGAAGTCTTATTAATGAGCATATGTCTTGTTTGTTTTGGAACTATGGTGCTAGATATTTTTACAGTATGCATATGCATATGGACAGGTCTATATATACACATGCCAGTGAGCTTGGATTTGGATACAGTTCTTCATTTTATTGAAAAATTCTGCTATTCCTCAAAGAGTATTACCTATAAAATATTTCTGTCCATTTCCAATTAAAACTGTTAATGTTTCATTAAGTAACATTTTCACTGTTTTTCCTTTGAATACTTCCCTTCTGACCCTGTGTTTACTGACGCTGCGAGGTTGCGTAGAAAAAGGGATAGGTCTCTGTGGGGGGTGATAAATTAGAGTTGTGCAGTGGGCTGTAGAATGGGAGTCTGGAAAAGTGTGGGGGCGAAGGCGAGAGCATGGAAGAACTCATGATTGGCTGACCCTGGGACAGGCTGACGTGCTGACGTGATACGGAAACAGAGCGGAGAACTTGCTCTGTGTTGTCAGCATGTAATTCGAAGAGAGTGAGGAACCAATGGAGAGCTTCCATGACCACCACAGATATCCAGAGGACCAATGAAGATTAAGCACGTCTTGCTTGTAAAAAATATATAAACCACATGTGTGTAAAAATAAGCATCTCAGCTTCACTCCTGAACTGGGTCTATGTCACCAGTTGCCACAGGTCTCATTTATTTAAATAAAGTATAATGAAAATTTGGGAATTATTCTGCCTTTGGCAATTATTTGAAATAGTAATACTAGTTAGATTTAGCTAATTAATCTTCATGTCTTTAATTAGTCACAACTCATTTTACATCTAAACAAGCACACAAATCTTCTCCTTAGTTCAGTGGACCAGAGTGTTGCCTTTTGGGCCTGAGGAGCAGATGCAGAACATCAGCTGTGTAGCCTACAGCGGTATTACAAGCTCCAGATTGTGAATGTCAGTGTTACCACAGACGTACTGAAGAACACCAGGTGAGATGGCTTGTCTGTAATGGGAGTAACTTTGAAATGTACTTGTTATGAGAAATCACCAAGGCTGGGGAGTGTGGAACTAAGAAAAGGGAGGCTTAATCCCATTGATAAAATGTCATCAGATTTCATTCTCTCAAGGATTTAAAGAGATAACCCCAGACAACCCGATGGAAGACTTTTTCACCACCTAGTGATAACGCTACTAGAAACTCCTTCCAGCACCGTGATATTGCAATTGTCTGTCAGTTTATCTGCTTGCCTGCTTAAATTTATGGAAAGCTGTTTGTAAAAAGCACGACATACCCTCACCCTCTGAATATATAACAGATGCAAAAGTACACTTGAGGGTATATACACTAGGAAGACTAAACTGTTCAATTTGATACATTTAGCTTGTTGGAAATGTGCTTTGTTTAAATTAAAAAAAAACACAACAACAAACAAAACAAACAAAACCTTTGAAAAAGATGATGAAGCAGACTTGCACTGAAAGTATTAATCACAATTATTGTAGTGATTTGCTCTTTATTGACATTGTTGCTTTAGTAGCCTCAGGCCCTAATCCAGATCACTGCCCCATTCAAGCACACCAGTTTATATTGATATACTAATGAATTAAAATACACAACATTTCCTATATACCTACACATAATAGGACTGGTCCCTTCTCCAGGGAAGATGACTTTTTTGTTGTTGTTGTTTAGACTCTAAAGTTTCTGGTAAAAGGCTGGTTTTGATTTTGCTTGTACAGCAGAAGGCTCACTGTCTGTTAACGAAAACATCCCCAGTGCTGCCATTTCTGGAATTCTAGAGGTGGAAGAGAGCTGTGCCTTCGCACAGTCATCTGTGGCACCAACACAGCTACACCCACACACGTATGTGTGAGGCACCAGTGCCACTGAGGAAGGCAGGACAATTTTTGTACAGAGTGTGAGGGAAGAGGCAGCCTTCATTTATTCACATGGGGAAGCAGCACAACAGAAAATGGCAAGCAATGTGTTGGTTTTCTTGTTTTTTTGTTTGTTTGTTTTTTTTTTTTCCCAATGCCTGTATTTCACATTAGTTATTCTTAAACAATGGCTACACTTGGCATGCTTTGCAGGGAACCCATGATCCTCCATGATCCTCAGAGCACCGATTTTGCATTTGCTTTTGGTAAATTTTTAAAAATTAACTTAAATCCTCCTGATTCACTGATTTTTCTCTTGATAGGAGCTCAGAGTAACATGCAAGGTTTGTTAACCAGCCTCTCTTCCTCTACTGTATATAAGTAAATTTTAATAGCTTTTACAGAAGACTTAATCCTAACCCTGCTAATACAGCTATATGGCTGACCTCCACAGCTGTGGTAACAAATTCACACTACTTGTGAGGGACATATTCCTGCTTGGTTCTTCCTGATAGTGTTGGTCAGTGCTGCTGGTTGTGGGCAGATCAGGGAGCCTTCTGGCTGCAGGACTGTAAAGGCTTTCAATTAAAAAAAAAAAAAAAAAAATGGAGGTAGTTTGCATTTGAAAAGCAGGATTGTTTTTCAAATGTTTCGTGTGAAGCTATTTCCAAAGCCCTCTATGAAGTTAGCTAGGAAATTTCAGGAGAGTATCTTCGTGAGATTTCTATGCTCTGATTCTCCCTGAGAGATAAATACTACCAGCAAATTTTATTCTCTCACAGAAAAATGAGGTGTTTCCATCTTAGTGTGAAACTAGAAACCTGCAGGTTACAAAAATACTTCGATTCTGAGAAAAAATAAAACTAAACTTTCATTACACTGAAACCCCTGGGAAAAATACCAAAAGCAATCCTTTCATCTAAAATGTTAAGTGGGAAAGTTCTGCGTGGGAGTTTCTCTAATGTCTTAGCAAAAGCAGAATTTATCTCCTTTAAATGAAAACAAGAATAGTATTCTTATTCTATAGCTTAGTGATCAGATTTCTATGCTGGGATTTTGCTTTTCTTCTGTGAAAAGCAAACAAACAGAAAGCTCAGGGGGAAAAATGTCTAATCTCTGTCTGTTTTTTTTTTTTCTAGTCCATATTATGGCTTTATATTTTGAAGGAAAATGGGTAAATGGCTTAAAATTTCTGTTTCATCATCTTTGTAAACATCTTACAGTTCTAGTCTTCTGTGAGAAACCACAGTTCTGATTGAGGTGTAAAGGGCAAAACCTGAAGAGTCTGAATACTTTGCTGCTGCAGAACCGTCTTCCTCCCAGAGTGTGGCTGCATTCTAGTATGCAGAGGGAATGGTGAGTAGGTCTGAAGTGAGGATACATCTGTGGTAATATGTGTGTAAATATATATATACATATATATATATCTGTGTATGTGTACCTGTCTGTATGTCTATGTATCTGTTCAGAATTGTTAATGCTACTACAATGATTTCAACAAAGATGTTCTGCACTGCCCAGTTTCAGAAATCCGCTTTACTCTGCAGGTCAAAGACTAGACCAGAAAGTTATCTATGTCTAATCACACGACTGATTTACTTGTTTAATCATTTTTCTTCTATGTAAACATCTCAGCCACTGTGCTGTATCTGTATGTAGAAGCAGACTTTCTAGACACAAGAAGGAAAGGTAAAGACAAAGCTCTATTCATCTCTTTAGAAGTCTTGGAATTGGTTATTTTATATTTCTTTTAGACTGTTCTGGTGACAGAAAAGGATGATGGCAGTAACAGCCAAAGGACACTTTGCTGAATGATATAGAGACAAGTTAGGGGACCTATACTGTAACCAAAGTACAAAACTCACAGAGTTATTGAGTGGGTGGGAGTTAGTGAGACAGATTTGAGTCAATGTCAGTGTCAGAATGTCATTTCATAAATCAAACTAGTCTGTGCCAGTTTGGGGATAATGTGGTTTATGCTAGATAATGAAATATGTTTTGAAAGAGAAACAGACTTCAAAATCGTAGCTGAAAAATCTAAATGCTGTGTTCCAAAATTGCCTGAATGTTCTATTACTCCAGCTATGTTTTCAGACTTGATTTTGTCAAAACTGACATATCATTTCAGAAATGTTGATGCTGATGCAGTAGCATTTTTGGATTACAAAGTCTTGGAAACTTTGGAAAAATATAAATTGTTTTTACTATGACTGTTTTGTATTTTACTACTGATCTTTGATCCCTGAGGTCCTGAAGATCAACAGAAATTAGAAGAGAACTCCCCAATAGCTTCCACCAACTTCTTATAATCCTAAGGGCTTGCTACTGCACCCATCATATTCCATGTACAGGGCTGTCCTGATGATGTCTTCTTTACCCTCACGTATATCTCCTATATCTTTTGTAGAGTGGAGAAAGTAACTTTGCAGCACAGCTGTGGATTTCTAATATCTAGAGATAAGTATCAACTTTACTACGTGTACAGATTCTTATACCTAGTTAAAACGTGATAAATAAGTCTTCTGGTGATGCAAAACAGCCTGATGCAGCTCAGTATCACTCTTTGGCAACATTTTGGAAGGACAATTCTTCAGCAATTTTATCACCTTAGTTTCTAATGAGGTGAAATGATTTTTTAAGGTGGTGCATTTTAATGTATTCTGTTATTCTAAAAATAAAAGAACTGGGTCTAGAGAAGGAATATATGAAGCTTACTTTTAAAAGTTGCTAAGCACTGCACAATGATTTTCAAAATACTGTGTACTGGCTCCATTGCTGAAGACTGCCTGGGCTTTAGTCATCTTCTTGTGGGAGGAGGTGACTGCTTTTGGATACTTGTTTTATAGAGGTTTTTATTTGTCTTCCTATCAGTTATTGAACTGTCTTTGTCTTGACCAAAGTTTTATCACTTCTGTTTTTTCCTGTTCTCTCCCCTGTTCTGGGGACTGGAGTGAAAAGGGGGCTGTGTGTTGCTTGGTTGCTAGATGGGGTCAGTACAACACCTCGATATTTTCTTTCATTTTTAAATGCCAAAAGTTTCTCCCACACATATCAGAGTACTGAAAATTAAGAAAGAAAAAAAAAAAAACAATTGGAACTGCAACATAAATAAATATCAAGCTGGTTAAAACTTTGGGTTTGTTATTAGTCATAAAGTCAGACTGTAATGGTTAACAATGAAAATAAAGGGGTTTATTTTTAAATAGGAGCATAGAATTTATACTGTCAGGGATCAAGAGAGCCAACAAATATAGCTTCACAGAAAATCATATGTCCATGAAAGCAGACAAACAAAAGCCATAACAAAATCTTAGTGGTATTTTATGATTTCTTTTTATTTAAAAAAAAACAACCAAGCAAACAAACAAAAATAATGAAAAAACCCACCCCAGTTCAGCATCTCTGGGAGATTTGTGAAGAAACTGTGGTTGCTGATGACTGCCTTTGCTGTCACCATGCTGCAGTCGGAGGGGGAATGTGGTATGCTCCGATGAGGTTGGTTCTGGTGGGTAAGTACCCGCAGGCGTGCAGGGATGGCGAGCAATAAACCAACGCTGCGGTTCCTG
>NW_008616920.1:0-7349 GCF_000691845.1 Merops nubicus | reverse complement strand
TGCTGAGGTTCTGTGCATGGTGCCAGCCAGGTGCCAGGAGGGAGTCTGCAAGCTCTTATCTAGCACAGGCATTTCAGCAGAGCTCTGTGGCAGGCCTACAGCCTTGAAGCTGAATGTCCTGTGGGAAACTCGGCTCACTGTGTTCACCATAACATGAAGTGAAAGCCCTCAGCACTCAATCTTCTAAAAAAAAAAAAAAAAAAAAGAAAAAGAAATAATTATGGTTGTTCTTAAAAGCGTATTATATCTATAATGGGAAACTAACCACACAGCAGTATAATTCTATGCAAAATTAGTCTATGAAACTGAATTAACAAATGACCGCTATTACATGTTATGCAATGTTAGATTTTATATTATATCACTTTATAGCATGTCCTTTGATTCTTTCTATAAACAGACCCTTTTTATAAAACAAGAAATTCACCTAAAGGTTCTGGTATTATTGATGAATAGTGAGTTGATACATAGTAACTGACTCGAGAAAAAGAAAAAAATCATAGCTATGATTTTTTTCTCTTCTTATTTATGTTATTCTTCTAAATTCTAGAGCAAAGGATAGAGTTCTGTTTTATTGTTATCAATAATGGAGCTCTCTTATGTTCTTACTTTTTACTTATACCAAACAAAAATTAAACTGTAAAAAACACAATACTAATTTGTCTCCCAAGTTGCAATTATTTAACACTCCTGATGTGAACTGAATACAAGAGCTGGAGGCAGCCTTCATTATATGTGTTTTAAACACAGCTTGGAAAAGTAATGCATTAATGTGTTCATCATATAGGTAGGGAGCTGAGGCACATGGAGTAAGGGTCTTCAAAGCTGCCTGTTGCAGGCTATAACTCTTTTTTTTTTTTTTTCCTTTTTTTTTTTTTTTGCCCCAGAGCTGCTTGAGCTTATAAATCATTATGTTTGACTTAAAAACAAGAGAAAGAAAAAAAAAATGACACTCTAAATTGTTTCAAAGTGGTTTGTTCCAATATTTTTGTGAATATAAAAATAAAGATTAATTTAAAAAAAATAGAATTAAATGTCATTAAATACAGTAAAAGTTTTATAGATTTTGGAGAAGGCAGAACAGATTTTTGAATGTCACAGATATTCAGAAACAGATGGCCATGTGTACCAGAACCTTTTTCAGGACTGGGTTTGTTAGAAATTATAGATGCTCAGGGTCAGGTGTCTCTAAACACCTCCTGTTTGTGTACTGTTTGGAGGAGAAAGCAGGTATAAGTTTATATTTCCTCCAGGCAGTGCAATGTTGTTTAGATGTTCCATACTTAATTTTTAGGTTTATTTTCTGGGAAGATGTAGCCTGTACAACAGTGCTTTTTTTTTGTGTATCTACTCTCAGAAATTTTTAACTTGGTGCAGCCTTTCAGACAACTAACTGAATAGTAATGGAATGATAAGTACACTAAAACCCAAGGAGTTTCAAAAAGTTTAATGAAGATTCATGGCTAGATAGAGAAGCAAAAGCTTAATGTAACTCCAATAGAAAATGTTAATAAAAGCATCTCTTTTTCAGATATAAATTTATTTTCATTAATTTGCTGCTGATACTTGTTATTATACCAATTAATCCCTTTGCTTTCTATTAAATAGCATTAAACTTTTCTTAGAAAACAGAAGCAAATAGGTACCATGTTTCTACTATAGAGAGCAGTACAAATTTAAATTTAACTATTTAAGGTGTATATGATCAGCAGAAGGCAATTTTCACCAGTTTTTAACAGTCTGTCTTACCTCTCAGAATGCCGAAGTACAAAACCAGCAGCATTACTAGAGAATTCAACTGATGTAAATTTAGCCCAAACATATGTGCTGTGTACCTGAGAGGAACCTGTACTGTTTGTTGATCTACTGCATATATGAACACCTAAGAGGAAAATTCACCTTTCACAAGACCCCAGTGGGCTCTGCTCAATGCCACAGGGAGCATGGGTCCAGGACTGGGACAGACATTGTATTCTAGAAGGGGAAAACACATGGGCACCTGCAACATTGACTGTGCCTTAAATCTTTCCCAAATTCTGCACTTCAAGTTAAAAGAAATGAAATATCAGCCTGTTGTTCAGAAATAGACAGTATTGTATGGATTAGTGGTTATATTTCACATACTGAGACATGTAGTTAACAAACAAGCCTGGATTTGACATCCATGTAAAATAACCGAATGATAGCTGTTGCTTATCTACAGAATAAAGGATACAGGTAATGAAACTCTAAGTGATTATTTGCCATCCAACAAACATTTGAATTTTCCTTCAGGGGAGCAGAAAATGTTTCTGATAAATAGAAATTTTTATTGTTTTCCAGAAAATACGTTGAATCCAGGTGTTTATATTCTTTCATTTATTTCTTGTTGGGTTTTGAGTTTAGGTGACCAGCCTCCAGAAGGCTTATCCACCCTTTGAAGCCATGATCCACAGTCCTCTCCCAGGGAAATCTCAACACATAGGTCAGAGGACACTTGTCATCATGGGCTATCATAACAGGAGCTCCATTATCCCACAGACTGAGATGTCACTACAATCAAGGAGATGAGGCTCAGTATGGAGTGCAGGGGAAAGGTGTTCTTAGATTTCACAGAATTTACCATGAGATGTTTTAGGGTTGAATCAAGGGCAGAGTAAGGTGGGGTTCAAAGTGATTTGTGGAGGAACAAAGGGGAAAGAGAAGGATAAATGGGTAAAGGAGATGGTTGTGAGCAAATAAGGACTGGTTAGTGCTCCTTATTGGCCACACCCTGTGCCTGATCAGTGCAGTGTGTCCTGGCTTCTCATCAGATCCCATTTCTAGATGTATTCCCAAGTGAGTCAGAGTCATCCATGTATGCCAGTGACTGGAGTGAGTGCAGATACGCGACTGAGTGTGAGTGTTAGGAAAGGTCCCATTGGGTGAGATGATGAGCAGATAACACGGGCTGGGATCTGGAAGGGGGCATCTGGGGGTGCAGCCGCAGAAGGAACTGGCAGCTGGAGGGGCCAGGGGTCCAGGCCAACTGCTGGAGAGACCATGGGTTCTGGGAGTGCACTGTAAGATGTGTGTATGTGTATATCTCTGTGCAGGAGGCAATTACAGTCAAGAGGAGTCAGAACTAGAGACTGGATGGACTGATTTTCTAAACTCAGTTACTGGAGTGATCCACATGGTCTGGGTCTGTGTGTATGTACCTGTTAGTACCCAGCAGTGACTCAGCCTGCACCTTCAACTGGAGTGGGGCTGTGGCCTTGGGAGCTCATATATCCATGTGCCAGCAACCAAGGAAACCGGGATCTGGCAGCAGCTACTGGCCAAAACAGCTACCCGAGCCGAGCTATGGGAACTGTCCTCATAAGTACATACATATCTAAATCTATATCTATATCTATATCTATATCTATATCTATATCTATATCTATATCTGTATCATCTATATCTATATCTATAATCTCCCCCACTAAAAGATCTTCATGTTGCTCAGCTAGAAAAGAAGAGCAGGAAGAGTTTGTTGATGTTGTTGGTGTTTATGTGAGTGCTCTGTGCTTCTGTGCTACCTGTGTGGCCGCCTGTGGATATATGCATTTGGATGTTGTATACATGTGCTCCACAGGCACGTGTTTATTTGCAATACAAGCTCAGACTTGCTACTAGCTAGACCTGGGGGCATGAGTCTGCTACAGCCTCATGTCTGTCAGGTCACTGAATTCATCCACTAACGAAGAATACACTGCAGGAATTTACTGTAGGAATTTTGCCTGTTAGCTTTGATTTCCAGTGAGTTTCCAAAAGGCAGTCAAACTACCTTGAACAAATGAGTATAGAAAGGTTCATGCTTCGACTATTTCCAGTAATTCCTACAACTACACAGTCCTTAGCTGTAAGAAGATATATAGGTTTAAATTGTGGTAGTTTGGTTGTTGTTTTTTTTTTTTTTTGTAATTTTGTGCACTTTGCATATTTTAATGTTAATGTGGGTGATCTGTCAGATTAAAAATGTTTTTTCTCTAAGGTCACAGATTCACAGAATTGTTGAGATTGGAAAGGATCTCTGATGTTAATTTGGTCCAAACACACTTCTACAGCAGGGAAATTTAGTGCTGGTTGTCCAGAACCTCATCCATACAGCTTTTGAATATCTCCAAGAATGAAGACTCTACCACCTCTCTAGGCAACCTGTGTCAGTGCTTGGTCACGCTCTTTGTTCTTACAAAAAAAAAAAAAAAAAAAAAAGTGTTTCTTAATGTTCAGATGGAGTATCCTGTAGTAGATAGGCAATGGATGTCTGATATTTCCATAAGGATGATGTATTATGCAAAATATAATCACCATGAGATGAGGAACTTGAGCTCAGTTCCAAATTATTTGCCCTGGATGCTTCAGTTTTTATATTATGCCTGTGCTAAACCATTGACCACAGAAGTTATAGCAACAAAGTCCAGAGTGAAGATTTCAGTGATCTGGAGAAAGGGGACAGGTTTTTTCTTATTAAAATGTAGTAATTGCACTTTGGAAAAAGCAAAATATGTGTTCATGCAAAACATTTTGATTAGCATTTTCTGATAGAAAATGGTTGAATTGGAAATATTTCGAACAGTAAGTAATGTAGAGATATTAAACTAAATCCTCATCTTTTCTGTTGGTATTACCTCTTCGGATGATGATATAACTTTGTATTGGGTCTTTCTGGGTTGGTTTTAACCTCCTCTGTAGAACCTTCCTGATGGTTTATTTTGGTTCTGTGACTAAACCAGTGTTGATAACACACCAGGGTTTTCCCTGTGGCTGAACAGTGATGGTATGTCATCAAGGCTTTCCCTTCTTCTCTCTCTGTTGCCCTCCTCCTGAATGAGTAAACTGGGGGTGAGCAAGCGGCTGTGATGGGACACTGCAGGGACTAGTGAACTGAAATGGATGAAGGAATATCCCATACCATATGATGATTCTATATACATAAACAATTGCAGTTTCTTGAAAACTTTAAAAGTGCCTTTATTTTAGCATTTGCAATGGAAAATGGAATACATTATTTAAAGAGGAATATTTAATTTTACTAAACTGACTTCATTTTATTATCATTTTAGCAAAACAGTAAACCATGTTTCCTACTGTTCACGGGGATCAAGACCAGAATCATTGCCTCATGACAGATGCGCTTTGGATAAGGCTCCCTTGTCCACAGCAGGAATCTGGTGCTTCCATTGTACTCTCCTCCCATACAGAAAAATGCAGTTTAGTATTGAACAGATTTGTGAGAAATAGCTGGATCCTTTAGATATTTGTGGTGGGTGTGACTGCAATGAACTGTTCCCTTTGGGTCTGTTTTATAGTCAAACACAGAGGAGTGTATGAAGGAAACAACAAAAATGTTGTTTTAGGCTCTCTTAGATGTTTAGGATAAACCAATGGAGCTGCTGCATAGCATTGCCTATTTCTATCAGCTACAGAAAGAACATAAAATGACTTAGATGAAGACTAAAATTAGGCTTGATGAATCCCATCCTCTTTTTTTACAGGGAATTTATATTTTGGGAATTCACAGATTTTTCATTTCAGTTAAAATGATGGGTTCTTTAAAAGAATTTACATTCCACAAAATTGATTCGAATTTGCCTCCTCCTTCTTATTTTAAGACTAAAAGAAAGTTTGAGATTTTTGTCTTTTAAATGTTGGATTTCAATTAATTAGTTACTGTTAATTATGGCTTTGTTCTTGTACAACGTCCTCCTGTTGGTAAGATTTTCTGAGGCTACATCTAGACTATGTTGTTTCCTTGGATTCTCCAGTTAGACTGCGGTGGGGATCTGGCATACTTGACTGAGCCGGAGGATGCTACAGTTCTGGGCTCTGTGCAAGAGGTCAATAAGGACTATTCACCACCTCAGATCAAAAGAGTTAAAATAGAAATTTAAAGTAGTGCTTAAGTGAACTTAACAATTAAGTGAATCAGTAATGTCTTACATTTGTCCTTACAAAAATAATTAAACAATCTCAAAATACAATGTAGTAGTTTAAAATGTGGATTTACTTGAGGAATATGAGTCAATGAATTTCTGTTTTAATTGGAGTCATAGGTTCTGTGTTTTCTTTTGTGACAGAGACTTTTTTATTGTATTCATAGAATGCATTTTTTTTTAAATCCAGTTAGATAAGAAGCAGCATCTCAGCATGGCATGAGTGATCCAGAATTATATTTGAAAATAAAGTTTTTTTAATTATAATACGATCTGAGAATTAATTTTAAACTGTAAGTTGTTTTTTTTTTTTTTTTATACAGGGAAATAATTTTAACTTTCTGAACTTTTAGATTATTTGACTATGTCAGAGAAATACAGTTTACTCAATAATTTCTCTGCACCAGATGGAACATTAATGCTCTCCTCAATCCAGTCCCTGTGTACCACAAAGGTTTTGTGAAATAATTCTTTTCATAACAGTCCTTATAACATTAAACTTGAGCCTGCTCTTCATGTTTAAAATACTTTCCAAAACATATTTATGCCATTGATATTTTTGTAAGTGATAGTTATGTGTTATTTGGGAATTAATATGTTTTAACACATTTTTTTGTCTTGTAAAACAGTAAATCCAAATCCCTGATTTCACTGTTTGCCTTTCTTTGACTATTGGTCTGATTTACTCTTTCTGGAGTCTAAAGACATGTCTATTCTGATGAATAAAAGACAAGGAGCAGCCTCTGGCCTTGATGCCAGGTAGAATTGATTTGCTCATGTCCATGCAGTGCCAGGGACAACCTCTCTCCCTGGCAGGCTGGCTACATGCACAGGTGTACACCAGCCCTTGGCATTTTCAGCCCAAGCTAGTGTCCCTAAAATATAAAATTATTAGCATGTGTGGTGGTGGTGGTAATGGGGATAATTCCAAAGTGCCTGAAATAATGCAAGGATTATATTGCAGTTTGCTAGGGAGAAGCTTTTATAGCACGACAATGAAAATACGGCTTCTACGCATTGGTGTATGACATATGTAGGAGTACTTGAAGGTGCAACACTGCTTTGGTTAACATTGTAAAACTCTGGAGAATTGCACCAGGCACAATTTATATTGTTGCATATATGTTGCCTTATAGAGTCAGAACCTGGACGGCATTGTTCCCTGGGCAAGAACGGACCTGTCTTCTGGCAATCGGGCTGGAGTGGGCCAGGACAGTGAGCTGACAGTTAAGCAGTGTGGAGAGCCATGTCTGGCACATTTAAGCTTGTTTCTGACAGCGTTATAGCCGGCAATGTAGATGTATATATAAAAAACAGGGTATGCAATAAACCAGACAAAATCTTGTCTGATTGCTGACTCATTTCTAGTATGGTTTGGATAAAAATATGATGTTACTGGTAGTCCCGGTT